>NW_024103435.1:0-33484 GCF_003945595.2 Pipra filicauda
ACATGGTGACATTGGGACAGGGGGACACGGTGACATGGGACAGGGGGACACGGTGACACTGGGACAGGGGGACATGGTGACACTGGGGACAGAGGGACATGGTGACACTGGGGACAGGGGGACACGGTGACACTGGGACAGGGGGACACGGTGACACTGGGGACAGGGGGTCTCACGTGAGGGGTCTCTCCAGGCGGCCGCCGGCAGCGCCCACGATCTCGCCCAGGGTGCAGAAGGCCTGGCCCAGGAAATCCTGGGGATTGGGGACACCAGGGGGTCACCAGGGTCACCAGGGGTCAGCAGGGGTCACTGGGGTCACCGGGGTGTCCCCGTCCTGGGGGAAGGTCATGGTGGGTCCTTCACTCACGTGCTTGGAGAGGTCGGGGCTCTTGGAGTCCACGTCGTACCTGGGGACACAGAGGACATGTGGGGACACAGGGGACATGTGGGGACACAGGGGACACAGGGGACATGTGGGGACACAGGGGACATGTGGGGACATGTGGGGACACAGGGGACACGTGGGGACATGTGGGGACACAGGGGACACAGGGGACATGTGGGGACATGTGGGGGCACAGGGGACACAGGGGACATGTGGGGACACAGGGGACACATGGGGACATGTGGGGACGGGGGGGACAGGGATGGGACACTGCAGGGGCTGTGCTGGGTTGACCCTCGGGTGACACTGGGGGTGACCTTGGGGGTGACATGGGAGTGCCGGGGGCACTGGAGGTAACATTGGGGTGGCCCTGGGGGTGACCCTGGGGGTGACCCTGGGGGTGACCCTGGGACCAGGGGGTGACACAGGGGTGACAATGGGGTGACCCTGGGGTGCCAAAGGCACGGGGGTGATCCTGGGTGACCCTGGGACAAGGGGTGACACAGGAGTGACAATGGGGTGACCCAGGGGCGCCCAGGGGTGTCACGGGCACCGGAGGTGACACTGGAGTGACCTGGGGGTGACACAGGAGTGACCTGCGGGTGTTGGGGGTGCTGGGGGTGCCAGTGGCACTGAGGGTGACACTGGGGTGACACTGGGGTGACCCGGGGGTGCCTGGGGTTGCCGAGGGCACTGGGGATGACACTGGGGTGACACTGGGGTGACACTGGGGTGACACTGGGGTGACACTCACAGGTCGAAGCGCAGGTTCTGCCGCTCCTCGAAGCAGAAATCCAGCACGAACTTCCGCAGGAAATCGGGATTCAGGGAATTGTCGATGACCTCGGTCCGGCCAAACTGGGGACAAGGGGACAGCGGGGGGGACAGGGGGACAGAGTGGGACAGGGGACATGGGGGGACAGCAGGGACAGAGGGGGGACAGGGGACTTGGAGACACAGGGACACAGAGACATGAGGACATGGGGACACAGGGACATGGGGACGTGGGGACGACATGGGGACGTGGGGATATGGAGACACGGGGACACAGGGACATGGGGACATGGGAATGGGGACCAGGAACACGGGGACACAGGGACATGGGGACATGTAGTTATGGGGACACAGGGACATGGGAACATGGGGACATGAGGACATGGAGGTGTGGGGTTGGGGACTTGGAGACAAGTTCATATGGGACGTGGGGATGAGGACATGGGGACATGGAGACAAGGGAATGGGGACCAGGAACATGGAGATGTGGGGATGGGGACATGGGACAGGGACATTGGGATATGGGGACATGAGGATATGGGGACACGGGGACGTGGAGACACAGGACACGTGCACAGGGGGTTGGGGACACAGGGACACGCTCACGGGGGTCGGGGCGTGTGGGCGGGGTGGGCGGGCGGGGGCGGGGGGGACACGCGGGGACAGGGGCGGGGGGGGGGGGCGGCCGCAGGTGCCGCTTTGTGCCTTCGGGGCTGCCCCTCCCCCCGCCCCGCCCCCAGCTCCTCACCCCGCAATTAACACCTGCCTAATTACGGGGGCGGCGCCACCCACGCTGATTGGCTGGCTGGACGTGTGCCCGCAGCTGATTGGTTGCCCCGTACCCCAAAACTCCCCAGGACGCTGATTGGCTGCCTGCCTGCACCCCAGGATGCTGATTGGCCTGCTCTGTGCACCCCAGGATGCTGATTGGTCGGCTGTGTGAACCCCATCGTGCTGATTGGTCGGCTCTGCGCATCCCAGGACACATTGCTTGTTGCCGATTGGCCAACTGTTTGGCACCCCAACACCTGATTGGCTGGTTGGCCAACACCCCGCCGTGCTGATTGGTCAGCACCCCAGAGATCTGATTGGCCGCGGGCTGGTGCCCAACATGCTGATTGGTCAGAACCTAGTCTGCTGATTGGCCGGCCTGTAGGCACCCCACATGCTGATTGGCTGTCTGGTTGGCGTGGCCGCTGCTGATTGGTCACTGCCCCGACACGCTGGTGATTGATTGGCCAGCCAGCACCCAAGGTGCTGATTGGTTGGTCGAGTGCCCCCCCATGCTCTGATTGGTTGTCCAAGTGCCCCCCAAGGTGCTGATTGGCCGCCCTCCCACCAATCAGGGCACTCACCTCCCGCCATTGGTGGCTGCCCGGGCGCTGCGTGTACAGCACACACACTGCGGGGAACGGGGGTCGGAGGGACCCAAAACACCCCCAACACCCCAAAATACACACCCCAAAACACCCCCTGGGACCCCAAAACACCCAAACCCACCCCAGAGCACCCTTAGGGACCCAAAAAACATCCCCAGGGATCCCCCCAAACACCCCCCAAACACACCCCATCCCGAGACACTGACACCCCCAGAGACCCCCCAGGGACCCCCAACACACCCCCAGGGACCCCCCAAAACCCCCCAGAGATCCTCCAACACCCCCAGAGATCCCCAAAACATCCCCAGAGACCCCTAAACCACCCCCAGAGACACCAACACCCTCCAGGGACCCCTAAACCACCCCCCAGAGACATCAACACCCTCCAGGGACCCCCAAAGCACCCCCTGAGCCCCCCCCGCCCACCCCACTCACGGGGGTCCGACTTGGAGAAGGTGTCCCGGTCTAGGAGCTGTCTGGGGGAGGGAGAGAGAGAGGGAGTGTGAGTGTGAGCTGAGTGTGAGTGTGAGAGTGCGAGTGTGAGGGTGTGAGAGTGTGTGTGATTGGAGTGTGAGTGAGTGTGAGGTAGAATGAGTGTGAGTGTGAGCAAGTGTGAGCATGAGAGTGTGAGTTAGAATGAGTGTGAGAGTGTGAGCTGAGTGTGAGTGTGAGCTGAGTGTGAGCTGAGTGTGAGTGTGAGACTGAGCTAGAATGACTGTGTGTGACTGTGATCTGAGTGTGTGTGTGTGATCAGTGTGAAGGTGAGCTGAGTGTGAGTGAGAGTATGAGGGGGTGTGTGTGCAATCTGAGTGTGTGTGTGAGAGAGAGTGTGGGTGTGAGCGTGATCAGTGAGTGTGAGTGAGAGGGAGTGTGAGAGTGTGATCTGAGTGTGTGAGTGTGAGATCTGAGTGTGAGTGGGAGGGTGTGTTGTGTGTGTGTGAGTGAATGTGAGTGAGTGTGATCTGAGTGTGAGTGTGAGATCTGAGTGTGAGTGGGAGGGTGTGTTGTGTGTGTGTGAGTGAGTGTGAGTGAGTGTGATCTGAGTGTGAGTGTGAGATCTGAGTGTGAGTGGGAGGGTGTGTTGTGTGTGTGTGAGTGAATGTGAGTGAGTGTGATCTGAGTGTGAGTGTGAGCTGGCTGTGCCCAGGGCTGTGCCCGGGGCTGTGTGTCCATGCCCAGGTGTGCCCCTGGGCACAGGGGGTGTTGGGGGGCACAGCCGGGTATTGGGGGGCACGTGTTGGGCTGCCATGCGTTGGGGGGCACAGCCGTGTGCCAGGACACCCCCGCAGGGCCCTGGGATGCAGAGAGGGGGCGTGGGGGGTGCAGGGGGCACTGGGGGGGGGTTAGGAGGTTCAGCCCCTCTGGGGGGGTCGGGCCCATGTCACCCCCCAGCCACCCGGTTTTGGCACTGCCCCCAGTGCCCCCAGTGCCACCTAGTACACCCAGTGCCCCCCAGTGCCCCCAGGGCCCCCCAGTGTCCCCCACTCGGCCCAGTGCCCCCCAGTACTCCCAGTGCCTCCCACTGCCTCCTAGTGCCCTCCAGTGCCTCCCAGTGTCTCCAGTGCCCCCCAGTACCCCCCACTCCGCCCAGTGCCCCCAGTGCTCCCCAGTTCCTCCCAGTGTCCCCCAGTGCCCTATAACGCCGGCTGTCCCTGCTCCCAGTGCCTCCCAGTGCTTCCCAGGGGATCCCAGTGCTTTCCAGCACCCTCCAAAGCCGACTCCCGCCGCTCCCAGTGCACCCCAGTGCCTCCCGGCGCCTCCCAGTACCCTCCAACGCTGGCTACGCCTGCACCCCAGTGCCTCCCAAGGGATCCCAGTGCCTCCCAAGGGATCCCAGTGCCTCCCAAGGGATCCCAGTGCCTCCCAGCACCCTCCAACGCCGGCTGCTGACGCTCCCCAGTGCCTCCCAGTGCCTCCCAGTGCCTCCTGGTGCACCCCAGGGGATTTCAGCGCCTCCCGGTGCATCCCAGCACCCTCCAGCGCCGGCTGCTGCCGCTCCCCAGTGCCATCCAGGGGATCCCAGTGCTTCCCAGTGCCTCCCAGCACCCTCCAACGCCACCTGCCGCTGCACCTCAACGCACCCCAGTGCCTCCCAGTGCCTCCCAGTGCATCCCAGTGCACCCCAGGAGATTTCAGTGCCTCCCGGTGCATCCCAGCACGCTCCAGTGCCAGCTACGCCCGCACTCCAGTACCTCCCAGTGCCTCCCAGTGCCCCCGGTACCTGCAGGACACGGTGATCTCCACGCGGGTGGCCGGGACGGGGCCGGGGCCGGTGCCCGGTTCCAGGGAGCCCAGGCCCGCCATGCCCCGGCTCCGCCGCTGCCCCGGCACCGGGATCGGGATCGGGATCGGCTCCGCCCCGGGACCGCCCCCGGCACCGCCCGCGGCTCCGGCCCCGACCCCGCACCGAGGGGCTGCCCCGGGGGCTCCTTCGGGACCGGCCCCCCGATCGCCGGCACCGCCCCGGGGATCGCCCCCAAATCCCCGGGATCGCCCCCAGATCCCCGGGATCGCCCCCGGGACCGCCCCCAAATCCCCGGCACCGCCCCCGGGATCGCTCCCGGATCCCCGGGATCGCCCCCAAATCCCCGGCACCGCCCCCGGGATCGCCCCCAGATCTCCGGGATTGCCCCCAAATCCCCGGCACCGCCCCCGGGATCGCCCCCGGATCCCCGGGATCGCCCCCGGCACCGCCCCCGGGGCCTCCTCCCCATCCCTGCTACCCCTTGGACTCCCGGTACCACCTCCGGTACCGCCCTAGGATCAGCCCCGGTACCGCCCCCGGATCACCCCCAGACCCCGGTACCGCCCGGGATCAGCCCCGGTACCGACCCCAGGATCACCCCCAGCCCCCGGTACCCCCCAAATGCCGGTACCACCCCCCCAACCACACCCCTGGACCTCAGGACCTGCCGGAACCCCGGGATCACCCCCAGCCCCCCGGTACTCCCTGGTACCCCCCGGTACCCCCCGGCTCACCCCCAGACCCATGGGCAGGAAGAGCTTTCTGCGAGGGCACCTTTTGTCTGGGAGGAACCTTCGTCCGTGTTCAGTTTTGGGGGTGGGACCGGCAGTTTCAGCGCAGGGCTCCAAAAGCAAACCCCGGCCCTTTCTCCCCTTTCTCCCAGGAGTGAAAGCCTGTCATTTTTGGCTGTCAGGTGCAGTTTGTGGCCACCCTGGGCACTCTGTGGGGACCTGGACCCTTCTGTCCTGGCACCTTCTGTCTGGGAGGAATCTTTGTCCGTGTTCAGTTTTGGGAGCCCCACATGGAATTTTAGTGTGTACGTTTAACTGCCCTATCCCGACCCACGAGTTGTTTTTTCCAGCTCACTCTCTCCCCTGTCTGGCTGGGAAGGGGAGGGATAGAGTGGCTGGGTGGGCACCTGGCCTCCAGCCAAGGTCAACCCACCACAAGTCCTTATATTTTGTAACTTTGAAATCCTTACCTAAACCCTGCTAAAAAAATAGAGGGTAAAAATTAAGGAGGTCAGCAACCTGTGCAGCTGGAGCTTGGATTAGTTTTGGAGACTGTTACACTCTAAAGAGGTAAATCAATAAATCCTGTAATGATAAGATATGAAGATACACTCTGGAGAGCTAAATCAATCAAAGATTAAGTGGAAGTTTAAGTTATCTTCACCTAAAAATTGATGTTGAGGTCTTGTAGCAATAAAATATGAAACTGTTTCAAAGATTGTTTAAGTAAAAGAAGTCTAGGTTACCTTTAACTAAAGATTAATGTAAGAATAAAATAATTGACTGTCAAGGAGGGGCTTGAGATGTTAAAGGGAGTAAAAGCTCACAAAATCCTTGTTTCAGTGGAGTGTTTATGGAAGAGTTATTCCCAACATTACAGGGCTTAACAGTATCAAGGTGTTGAGTTTGATTTCTTTGAATCAAGGTGTGAAAACTGCAGCAGACAGGGGCTGGCACTCAGGAGCTGGCCGGGCTGCCCCCTCCAAAACAAACACGTACTCGTGGTAGATTTTACTGAATTATGGTTTAATTTCAATAATCTCCAGTTTGTCTGTACAATGTTGTACAAAACGTAACCAAAGGGAAATTTCAGCCCCATGGGAGGGTTTGGTTGTCTGAGGATCCAGGGAATTGGAGTCTCTGATCTGTTCTCTCCTGTCTCCTGGATGCTGTCACAGCAGTACCTTTGGCTGTCACACCTCCCTGCACTCCCCAGAACATTTTGCTTTCCAGTCTCCCCCTCTCAGTGGTGGAATCCCCCCACCGTGGCAGGAGGTGTCTGCTGGTACCTCTTATTTCTGCTCAGACATGAAAGGTTTTTAAGGTCTTTTTGCACCAGGCAGAACCATCCCAGCGGTGCCACAGCCAGGGGCAGTGAGGGTGCAGAGCTGACACTGGGGTGGCAGTTCAGGGCTGGCACAGCCGTGGGGCTGCTCTGCTCACGCTGCCACAGCTGGGGCAGATGGGAATTCCAGTCCTCCCCAGCAGGGCATTTGCACTGTGAGTGCCACCTCCTCCATGCCAGCCTGGTCTGAGAGTTCAGCTCTCACCCAGATCAAAACGGGCAGGCAGACGTTCTTTTTAACAACATACTGAGCTGCCACTGGCAGTGCAAGACATGCAGAACTGCTTCTCCCAGAGTTAGGAAACCTGCTGAGAATCCAGTGGAATCCAAAGGGGTTGTTTTGGCTTAGAAAACCACATAGGAAAGGCCAACTCCAGGGATCTCTGGTGGCCAGAAATGTCCCTGTTGCAGCCTGACAGCAGGTGAGGGCTGTGCTGGGATGGTCTCTGCTGCCTGTGCTCTCCATGGAAAGTTTCATTTTGGCCAACTATTTTTCCTCTCATCTTCTGTGTTCCCAAAGCTTCTAATGTGTGTTTTAAAGGTTTAGTGGAAAGCCATGATCATTACAAAAATAAAAATACAATTCTCTTGAAACATTTTCCCCCTGATTTTGACTAAAACGCAGTGTCGTGTTCAAAATGCAATTACTGGGTGTGAAAAATAAACCCCTTGGGCTCCAGTGAACATCTGAAAATAAATGCACAGGCTTAGGATGGACCAGTCCTCACTGAAACCTTCTCATCCACAGAGCAGGGCAGGGATGTTCTCGGCAGGGTCAAGCTACAGGGCGGAGTCTGGAAATAAGAGAAAGAGAAGTGGTTCAGTGTTGTGATGAAGGAGATGATAAATAGCCTGAAAAGTCTCCCTGGAAAGGGGGAGCTGAAAACTTACAGGGCCAAAAAGACCAATGTCTGCAAAAGGATGACAGGGATGGTGCCTGTGGGTCCCTTCCAACTTGGAATATTCTGTGAAATCTGGGAAATCTGGGGGTTTAACTGACCCGTTTCTCCACTCGTGTCATCCCACCGAGGGGTTTTGCATTAAAAGGAAAATATTTGACTCAAAAGAAAGGATATTTCACTAGATACAATCACCAGCAATATTTATCCATAAGTCTGTCCATCCTTAGTCAATCCCACTTCTCCTCCATTCCCATCAGGATCCCAGTGGCCCTCACCATGTCCTCACCTTTCCTCCCTTCCCATTGCCTTTGGCCACCAAACCTTCCTTGTTCCCTCACTGCTCCCCCTCCACTTGCACATCTGCAGGATCTTTATTCTGCAGCTCCTGGACTGGGGATAAACCCAACCAAGATATTACCTCTTATCCAAGGAAAATGGGATTGTTCTTTCTAAAAAATTTGATCAGAGCCAAGCCAAGCCTCTGTCTCACATAGAAACCGAGTGTTTTTTTTCACATCTGCCTTTCAGTTTCTAGTTCTGTTCCACCCTTGATCACTAAAAAGGTAATCAGGACTTCAATAAAGCAGGAGGCTGCACTTGGCAGCAGGTAGAGCTGCACGGGATCATTTCTGGGGCCCTGGGCAGCAAGGACACCCCTTGGCATCCCCCAGGGGAGGAAGAGCACTGTGGATTTTACCTTTGATGGCGAGGAAGGCTCTGCTGGAGACACGACCCACTTCATTGGAGGCTTCCACCATGTATTCCCCTGCGTCCTGCTTGGTGACCCCCAGGATGACCAGGGAGCAGACTCCAAAGTCGTTTGTGCAGAAGTAGTTTGGATCCTTGGAGAGGTCTCTGTTGTCTTTGTACCAGGTGACTTTTGGGGGGGGGTGGCCCCCCACTGCACAGCTCATGTGACACTCACTGCCTGTCACCACCACGTGGGGCTTCAGCGGGACGAGGAACCTCGGGTGCTGGTTTTGGTTGACTCCCCTGTACCTCTGGGGTCTGACCCAGATCTCAGCTGTAAAAAACAAACAGCGACACACGAACACACCCTCAGGTCCAGCTCCCAGCAGGGAAGTTTGCAGGGCTGGTTTTCAGTCAGACACTCGGCTGCCAAGAGCCTGGAATTCCACACTGCAGTTCCCAGAGATCCCGTGCACTCATGGACTGTAACCTGTGCTGCTTCTCACGGGACCCTGGATTCACTTTGGAGCCACAAACTTTGGTTCCTGCAACACTTAATAGGTTTTTCCAGGAATCTGTTTTGTGGCAGATTGCCACAATATAAGGGCTGGGAGTGAAGGGACTCTCTGCACAATGTCCCTGCAGAAAGGACAAAACTGGAATTCCTCAGGGTACCTCTAGGCATTCCTGTTCTGGGCAACTAAACATTCCTAGGAGGAGGGACCCATTTCAGGATGGGGTGTTAGAAACAATAAAAGAAACCAAGCACGACAACACACACACAGAAACATCTGTAAAAGCTGTTTTACCCTTTGCTTTTCGAATCCTCCAAGGCTGCACGGTTTCAGATGGAGCACTGGCTCCCAGGCTATTCTTGGCCACCACCCTGAAGTAATAATCCCTGCCTGGGATCACGCTGGTGAACGTGAACTTGTTGTTGTAGAGCAGGTTCCCCACCACGCGCCACACGCCCTTCTGGGACTCCCGTTTCAGGACGGTGTAGTAGAGGTTCTTCTCCCACTTCTCAGATGCTGACGGTTCCCAGGTCACTGTCACTGTGTTGGGCACATTCTCTTCCAACCTCAGTGGTCCAGGAGGCTGTGGGATGTCTGTGACGGGAGGGCAAATAATGTCACAGGGGTAGGGACAGTGGCACAGTACAGAACCCTAAAAACTTGGAGTCTATCCCATGGGGGCTCAGTAAAGATCCCGATCATTGGAAGGGGCAAATTCGATTCCTTCTCCAGCCACACAAACACTTTTGCCATGAACTGAGCTGCTGCTGCAGAACATGGGCATTGCAGGGAGGAGAGGAGGGTGACAGAGCTGAGCTGCTGCTTCCCCTCCTGGAGACACAGCTCTGAGAGCTGATCCAGCTGGGGCTCCGTGTCCCACAGCCTGTGCTGACCCCCCTCAGGCTCTTCCAGAGAGCAGGAACTGCTCCTGGGGTTTGCAGTGTCTGTGTTTGGGACCTGGGCTGGCCCTTTCCAGCAGAGTCACTCTGGAAGTAGAGTTTTAGTCAGTGGATTGCTCTGTCCTGCAGACCAGTGATATCATGAAGTGTCCAGACTGAATCCCATGGAAAGTTGTTCCCCGGTTCTCCCTGTGCCTGAACGGCCAAACTGCACCACAGCTCACCCTGCCCAACTCAGCTTGGTGCCTGCTGCCTGTTCCCAGTAAATCACAGAATCCCAGACTGGTTTGGGTTGGAGGGACCTTAAAACTCATCTCATTCCACCCCTGCCATGGGCAGGGACACCTTCTGCTATCCCAGGTTGCTCCAACCTGGCCTTGGACACTTCCAGGGATGGGGCAGCCAAGTTTCTCTGGGCAACCTGTGCCAGGGCCTCCCCACCCTCACAGGGAGGAATTCCTTCCCAAAATCCCATCTATCCCTGCCCTCTGGCAGTGGGAAGCCATTCCCTGTGTCCTGTCCCTCCATCCCTTGTCCCCAGTCCCTCTCCAGCTCTCCTGGAGCCCCTTTAGGCCCTGGAAGGGGCTCCAAGGTCTCTCTGGAGCCTTCTCTTCTCCAGAGGAACCCCCCCAGCTCTCCCAGCCTGGCTCCAGAGCAGAGGGGCTCCAGCCCTTGGAGCATCCCTGTGGCCTCCTCTGGACTCTCCAGCAGCTCCACGTCCTTGTGCTGTTGTTCCCAGGGCTGGAGGCAGCTCTGCAGGGGGGTCTCACCTGAGGGGGCAGAGGGGCAGGATCCCCCTCCCCTGATGCCCACCATCCCTGTGGGACCAGCCCAGGGCACGGGGGGTTCTGGGCTGGGTCACGTCCAACCTCTCCCCCACCAACACCCCACGTCCTTCCCCTCGGGGCTGCTCCCAGTGCCTTCCCCCCAGCCTGGACTGAGGCTGGGAGTACCTGGTGCCCACGGAGGGCAGGAGTTACCTGTGATTTGCACCTGGAAGCTGAAGGTCTCTCTCTTGCCCAGCCCGTTGAGCAGTTCCACGCTGTAGCAGCCGCTGTCCCCGAGCTCGGCCGCCCCGATCAGCAGCCGGGTGGAGCCATCCTGGGTTTTTATGGCAGCCCGGTCGGGAAGGGGGAGCCCGTCCTTCAACCAGAGCACCGCCGGCTCGGGAGAGCCCTGGAAAGAACAGCACAGTCACAGCCCACCTGCTTCACCTCCAGAGCGCGTCTGTGCTTTCATTGTCTCATCCCAAAGATGCTCCTGCACCACACGGTAAAGTCACGTCCAGGACACGGACCCGAGATGGATCCAAGAGCCCTGACGTGCTCTGACCTTCCTTTGGAACTGTTTTCTGTCTCAGTGTCTTTAAAGATGTTTTTGCAGCAAAGTGTTCAGAACTATGTCAGCCAAAGTATTCTACATCAAGAACAGATGCCATCAGGAATTAATATTTTCTGGTTTTTAAAAGAAGATCTGCTGGGTTTGGAAAGAAAAAACATCCTCAAAGCCTTTATTTCCCTTGTGCCATCTTTGGTCTCAGTTGTCCCAGAGATCAGGAGAAAGGTCAGCATACATCATATATATGTATTATATTATATAATATTATATAATTATATATAGTTTTTTTATATAATATATAATAAATATATAATATATAATATCATACAATATAAATATTTTAATATATTATATAATATATTTTTATATTTAATGTATAATATCAATATATAATTAATATAAAATATAATATTAATTAAATCAATATATTAATATATTAATTAAAATTAATATATAATATTAATATATAGTGTAATATTAATATATATAATATATATTGTTTATTTAATATTTATATTTTATAATACTATTTATTCCTATATAATTATATATACTAGTAAAATTTATTTAATCAATTATAATATATAAATATAATATTACATATAAATGTTAACTAGAAATATATAATATAAAAATTAATGATTTTTAAAGTCTGGCAGAGCAGCAGCAGATGCTGAGAGCGTTGCTGAGGTTGGATGGACAGCTCTGTGCCTCGTTTGCAGAGGGTAATGAATGCCCACAACCTCGTAAAACACCGATGCCAACAAGCAACAGCTGAATTTGTGCCGCTGTTCTCGCCCAGAAAGCCCCCCCAGCACAGGCAGCCAAAGGCTTTGCCCGCTGTCTCGTAAACTGAATTCCATGGCGAGAAAACGGGGGCTCAGTTTTCACGTGTGCCCCCGACTCCCAGCACAGGAACAGGCAGGGAGCTCCCCAGTCCATGGAACACGTACCTCGAAGGGAATATTCACCCGGAGGGGGTTTCCTGCTCTTACCACCAGGAGGTTTTTCACCGTGTCGTCGATCAGTAACCTGGGGGGAACTGGTAAACACAGGGGTTACACTCGATAGCTGGACATTTACACCTTTCAAATTCCACTGCTATTTATTTATCACTGCGGGCAAAGGGGGGGAAATGACATGAAAATACATTCACAGCAATCTCTGTTTGTGTGATGTCGGAATCATGGAGAAATTGGCCCTTTGACACACTTTACCCCATCACAGGGATGATCTTTGGTGTTTAAATGGTGTCTGGAGACAAGGAAATTCCGAAGGACACTTACAAATTACACGTTCAACACAGAGCACAGAAAACCCACAGGAGACCAGCCAGAGTTTATTTCAAATAATATTATTTCAGTATTCAAAATATATCGTTTTTTTAACCAATATAATATACTATTGTATTTAGTATTTTTCTTTAAATGCCAAATATAATAGTGTTAAATTATAGTTAGTGTTTCCACTACAAAACTGAAAAACCTGCTTCCCAGATGGTCTTATTTTACCTATTTACTGATTGATTATAAAAGGAGTCTCCAGGCATAGCCCAAAAGTAGACAATTTCCCTTAGGCCCCAAGTTAAGGAAGATGAATCCCTCACAGAATTATCTCTTACTTTGGTAATTCTGCAACATTCCCAAGCAGCAGGGAAAAAAAAAGCAAAGCTACAGATTGTAAATCAAGATGGCAAAGTGGAAATGGTAAAAAACTTTCAAACTAGACAACTAAAAAGTAAAATAAAGTATCCAAAAACCAACCTAAAAATTGGGATTTAAGGGAATGAAATAAAATGCTTAGTTCTACAAGACTGTGTGAAAAGAGACTGAAAACTCTATTTTCCCTTAAAAGAGGTGGGTAGGGATAAGGGATGTGGGGTTTCTGTCTGGTGACTGTGGTAAGGCTCTGCAAGTATAAATATAAAAATATAAAAATATAAATCCAAAGAGAAGAGAGAGTTTTGGGGGTTCTTTTGTCCTAATGAGTCTCCAACATGAGCCAAATGCTGTGCTCTGCACATCTGACATGGGGTAAATATTCAGAATTTCCTGGTGACGTGAGCAGGTAACAGCAGAGTGCAGGGGAGACACGGAGTGCTCATCACCCTCCTGTCAGTCTGGGGTGTGAAGGAAGCTCATCCCCGTGTCCCACAGCCCTCTGTGCAGCCTGGACCTGGCTCCCCGCCAAGTCCCCAAAGATCCACATCGAAATCCCCCCCCTTACATGAAGGAAAGGGAAGAGGGGAAAAGGGACCAAAAGACCCGAAATAAACTGAGCTAAAGCAGTATATATATATATATACATATTTAAACTTATATACCATTGCAAAAAAACCCATTTACATATAAGAAAGAGAAAACCCCAACACCCCGAAACCCAAACGGAAAAACCGATATAGGCAGATGTACACAGCTAGTAGAGAGTTAGCAAACAAAGGAATCTTCATACTTCCCTTAGGAAAGCAGAAGTGCACCACCAGCCATCCCATCCCGAGGGGATGAAGTAACCATCTCCCAGGGCCCACGGCAAACCCCGGGAGCTCAGCGGGGCTGCCCCTCCTCTGCACCCCAACGAAGAGCTCTGACCTCTGACTAACTTCCTTCCCCCTTGTAGTAACACTTCTGCGTATGTACAGGAACAGAATGGAATACTGGGATACAGCCACTTTCCCAGTTTCAGGAAGGCCTGGACCAACCTGGACCAACCAACCTTCCTGGTTGTCAGGAAGGCCTGGGCCAAACCATCACCCCCGGCTGCTCCCGTTCCCCCTGGAAGGAGCCCCCGACTCACCCGCCGGGGCCGCGGCCTCCGCGACGGCCTCGAGCTCCGCGGCCTCCCCGGGGCCGCTGTCGTTGAGGGCCCTCACACGCAGAAAATACTTCTCCTTGGGCTGCAGGCCCTTGATGGTGCCCGTGGTGGCCTCTGCAGGGAGGGTGAGGCACTTGGTCCAGCTGGAGCTGTGGGAAGGCCTCATCTCCACCTCGTAGCCCTTCACTTCGTTCCCATCCTTGACCTCGGGCCTGTTCCACGTCAGGGTGACGCTGGTGCTGTCACAGCTGCTCACTCTGAGCTCCTGCACTTGGCCCGGGGATTCTGGAGAGAGAAATTTTGTGGAAAGTACTTTTTTTTAGGATTTCTGTTCCATCTTTTCAGTCACTTCCTGAGATTCCCCGGCGTTCTTGGAGAGCACTGGATACCCACCCTGCTGTCGTGCCCATGCCTCGTCCCGGTTCTTGAAAGGTGGATCTTTGCTCCTGCCAGCCCTGCAGGACAACCCACAACACCCCCAACATGGCCTGCAGCCCATCCCGAGTCCTTCACACTGCACAAACCCCACACAGGGAGTCTGCCACACCTTCCCTTGGACATCCCACAGGAAATCCTTCTGCTCCTTCCTCGAGCTCATTCTCAACCCTGAAACATTCCCCAGCTATTTGATCTTTGTCTTCACACACTTTTACAGAGCATTTCAGAAGGTCTGCTCTCCACTGACACCCCCAGTGTACGCTGAGCTACCCCAGAAGCAGAAGGACAGAGCACTCACTCGTGGGGTCCCGGGCAAAGACGGGTGGGGAGGGGTCGCTGGCATCTCCTGTGCCAGCAGCATTGACAGCTGCCACCCGAAACTCATACTGCACACCCTTCTTGAGGCTGGTCACCTTCAGCTTCTTGTCTGCAGGAAGGAAAGGAGTGTGTTGGCTCGGCTGAGCTGCCCCCCAGCAGGAAAGGAGAGACAACGATGCTGGACCTCACTCCGGGTAGAATTATGGACTGACTCATTCTCAGGAGCTGTAAATGCTGTCATTGACTCCCCTGCCCCTCCCTATCCAAGTGCGTGTGTACTTCTGGGATGTGTTCATTCAAAATCAAACAGCACTTGAATCACAGAATCACAGAATCATTTAGGGTGGAAAAGACCTCTGAGATTGTCGAGTCCACCCTGTGCCCGATGCCCCCCTTGTCCCCCAGCCCAGAGCACTGAGTGCCACGTCCAGTCCTTCCTTGGATAACTCCAGGGGTGGGGACCCCATTACATCCCTGGGCAGCCCCTGCCAAGGTCTGACCACCCTTTCCAGGAAGAAATTCCTCCTGATGTCCAACCTGACCCTCCCCTGGCACAGCCTGAGGCCGTTCCCTCTCCTCCTGTCCCTTGTTCCCTGGGAGCAGAGCCTGACCCCCCCCTCGGCTCCCCCCTCCTGTCAGGGGGTTGCAGAGCCAGAAGGTCCCCCCTGAGCCTCCTTTTCTCCAGGATGAGTCCCCCCAGCTCCCTGAGTTCTCCTGCTGCTCCAGCCCCTTCCCCAGCTCCGTTCTCTTCCCAGGACACGCTCCAGCCCCTCCGTGTCTCTCTTGAGTTGGGTGGTGCAGAACTGGGCCCAGCACTCAGGGCGCAGCCTCAGCAGTGCTGCTGAGAGTTATTAAGTTAGGGATACAGGATGCATCCTGCTTTTCCTCAGGGGATGATCCTAAACCCTTCTATACCTGAGAAGTCCTAACTTGCCCCTAATAGAAGATGCTGTTATAGTCAAAGCACACTCTGGAGCTCAGACACATCACTTGGGTTTCTTTCTATTCCTTGCATTTATAAAGTCCTGTCTGTAGGACTAAGGACAATAGTTCTGCATGTGAAGCGAAAGCTTTAATTCCAGAAACTGGAGACATCAGAGGAGCTACATCCCAGGATGCAGCATTATCTTCTCTGTGCTCTTCTCCAGGTGCCTCCACGCAACCTAGAAAAGACCCTAATCCTGCCCCCAGGCTCAGCTGGGTTTAAACCAAGAGCTGGCTTTGCTGTGGCACAGCCAGGAAACCTCAGCTGGGAGAAAAATGGAGTTGAGAGAAAACTCCAGAACACACCAGAGCTGAGAAAAATGAAGGTAAAACTTCAGACAGGCTAAAATAGCTGCGAGGGGGGGGTGAGTCAGAAGCTCAAGAACTGCAGAGAAAAACACCAGTGTGAAAAGGTGTGAGATCCAAGCCATTCCTGAACCCAACTGAACTTTTTTACCTTGTCAAGTGTTCCAGATTGTTCCAGGATTTGGGATACTCACCTTTCACAGGCCCATTGGTGACTGGCAGCCAGGTCATGGTGCCCTTCTTGCGTTTCTGAACGATGTATCCCACGATTTGGGAAGTGCCAGTTTTACGAGGTGCTTTCCAGGATATTGTGATGGTGTCCCTGCTGGCACTGACAATCTCAGGGGGATCTGGGGCACCAGGGGAAGCTGGAAAGACATTAGGGTTCCATTATTAGCAGGTGTATTTTTATTGCAAGATAAAACAGTGTTCTGTGTCGTTTCTTCTTCCACTTTCCCCAAGGTATTCCCATGGATGTGCTTTGAAAACCTGGATCCAGCACAGACCTTGCTCCTGAGTTTTGATTTCACAAAAGACCTGCTGTCAGCAGGACTGACAATTCCACTGTCAGCCAATGGAGTGAGGTGTGTCCTTCTTATGTGGTAGGAACAGTCAGCATCAGTCTTGCTTTTAGTGACAGAAACTGGGACCAGAATGGCTTTTTAACTCTCTGCTAAAGCTTTCAAAATACATAGTCAGTGTAGAAAGAACCAGAATATAGCAGTGCTCTCTCTAGTACTGCATTTGTGCTCATGGCTAACCTGTTCTAGTATTTGAACTCATTGAAGGACAAAGACTCCAACAATTTCCAAAGTTGTTTGGACACCAGGGGAATGGAGTGGTCATGCTACAAATGCTGCACCTACGGAGACACTGCTTTGCCCAGGAAGCTGAGAAAAGGCCTCACAGGTTCCCTTTGTAGCCACACTGGGAAAAATTTCCTTTGATCTGGATGCGTTTTGCATTTCCCCTCTGGAATTGGTTTTCCAATTCAGGATGGAGCATTGCCAAGAGGGCAACTCCTCCTCAGCAGCACCAGAGCCTACAACAAACTGCTGCTCTTGCTGTGCAGCCTCCACAGGTTTGTGTGAAGACCTCACAGCCACCACTAGAGTTTAGATCTGCAGCAACACCCCAAATGCAGTGAGTGTTCTCTGATGTCGGCTTTGACAATGGATTTCCCAACCTGAATTGTGAATGATGAGAAGTTCTCCTCACCTTTGCCAGCCGCCTTCACTTCGCCCGACTCCAGCGCGTCGCTCGTCCCCTCCACGTTCACGGCCCTCACCCTGAAGTAGTAGCTCGTGTCTTCTTCCACCCTGTTGGTGGTGAAGGTGGTGCAGCTCCTGGGGGTGTCTCCCAAGGTCTCCCAGTCGTTCTTGCCCGCCTGCTGCCTCTCCACGAGGTACCTCTGCACTGGTTTGCCCCCATCGTCCTTCGGGGGCTGCCACTGGATGGTGATGGCATTGGCAGAGCTCTCCACGACTTTGATGGGTCCTGCTGGTGGCTGTGGCTTGTCTGGAAAGATGGACAGAGGGATGATGAGTTGGCTCCAGACCCAGATGTGCTCCTGGGTTTGGAGCACACACTGGCTCTTGCTCACCAGCTGCGAGACTGTTCCTGATGGCACAGCGTCAGGATGAAATTGCCTCTTCCAAATATCCACTCTTCTAACTTTGATGGAAAGGGGGAGCCAGGCCCTTGCTCTCCCTGTTCCCATAAGCACTGCACCAAGTCAGCTTGATAACACAGGAAGAATGTCATTTCTGGTCTCCCAAGAGGGCCCAGACATCGATGGTAGGGCTGAATTTGGCCTTGACACCCCGTTTCAGATTTGCATGTTGAGCACAGTCCCATCTCCCATAGTCTCTCAGCGTTCCAAACTCAGCTGCTGAGGCTGGGAAAAACCAAACCAGACTTGTGCCACCTTATACTAAAAGGCAAGAAGCACGTCAGCAATCTTTTCTTGTACCCTGATTTAGTGGCAAAATGCAGTCTTGTTCCTCTTGGAACACCCTGCAGCTCCAAATAAGATTGTCACCAGTGTCAGTGGGTTCCCTGCCTGAGCTGAGCAGTGGATTTATGGGGCTCTTACCTATGACCATGAGCTTTAAGTTGATCTCCAGGACTCCGCTGTCGTTCTTCAGCCTGACCTTGTAATCCCCACGGTCCCTCCTGTCGCAGCTGGGGATGGACAGCGTGGTGTGGGTGTCTGTTTTATCCACACGGATCCTGGTGTCATCTGCCAGCTCCATCTTGTCCTTGAGCCACGTGGCCCTGATGGGCAGACGGCCCTCGAAGGGGATCCTGAGCTTCACTGCCTGCCCGGCCTTGGCCACCGTGGGGACACTGCTCAGGTTCTTGAGGAGAACTTTGTCAACCTGTGGAGGGTCTGACCAGGCGATACAAAAAGTCACTAAAAACCACAATTCAGAGAGGACAAGGCTCAGAGGGAAGGACTCCCCTTGGGATGCTGCCAGGAACTCTGAGGACCTCACAACACTTGGACCTTCACTGGTTTTGTGCTCCGGGATTCACAAACTTGTGCTTTGCTACGGGATAATTATCACGAGGTTTTGTGGTGTCACAAAAACCTTCCACTGGAGAAGGTTTCTCTTTAGCAACACACTAAACACAAAGAATGAAGAACTGCTCTGATAAAGTGTTCTGTGCACCCCAAAATCTCTGAGTTACCAACAGGATCTATGTGGGAAGGCTCCCTAGTTAAATTTGTGAATACAAAATGCACCAACCTGTACAAAAACCATCTCTCAGTTATCTTGGAATTCTTATAACAAAACTACCTCCATAACCAACTACTGGTCTCTGATAAAACATATTACATTTAAAGCCCATCAAAGCTCATGTCCTGCATTGGTGCTTTGAACAGACTCACCTTCAACAAAAATTGAAGCCTCAGTTTTCACATCTCCACCTTCAAACCTGTATTTCCCAGCATGAATGTCTTCAGCTTTGTTAATAATTAGTTTGTGGACTAGACCTTTCTTTTCAAATACAACTCCTTGCATGCTTGTCAACTACAAGGCAAAGGACAGAGACCCATGCTTTGAGAAAAAAAGGGAAAAAAGCAATCCCAACTGAAACTGAGATAAGCATTATCAACATACCCCCCACAAAGACTTGATTTTTTTCAAAGATCAATTAAAATAAATGTTAGATCAACCTTCAAGCTCTCTCTTTCTGTTCTTAATGACAAAACTTTTGATCAATGCTTGAGTCTGACACCTCAGAAGTCCTACAATATCATCTGGATCCCACAGCTGGAATCACTCTTCAGCGTTCTTCAGGAACATAGAATAAAGGATATAGAATATATCTATAGGATATGAATATGTGGTGGTGGTGATGGGTTCAAGATTGGAGTTGATGATCTTAGAGGTCTTTTCCAACCCAAACAACCCTATAATTCTGTATGATGTCTGTGCTTGACCTCAAGCACTAATTTGAATGAACACTCTCCGTGATATCCCCGCCTGAAAGATCCTTTGAGGATTCTTCCCTTGCTTTTGGCATTTTTCTCTCATTCACCCAGGAAAAGAAGAAGGGTTGCATTGCAAGCGACCACATCATCTCCATCCTTGAAAAAGAATGGAAAACACAAAGCTGGCTGTTGTCAGCAAGAATGGGAATGTCTGGTAGCAGGCAGGGGGGGAAATCTTCCTGGGTTTCTATCAGGAAGCAGATGCCCCATCCCTGTAAGTGTTGGACGGGGCTGGGAGCAGCCTGGGCTAGTGGAAGGAGTCCCTGCCCCTGGCAGGGGGTGGGAACAAGATGGTCTTTGAGGTCCCTTCCAACCCAAACCGTCCTGGAATTCTGTGAGTCTGTGAATCTCTCCAGGGCCACGCTCCGGCTCAGCAGAGGGCAGAGGGAAGGACACCTTGGCACGGCACTTAGGGAGTGAAGGAGAGAGCAGAGCATTGCTGACCAAAGGAAACAGGGAGTGGAAGGACACCCACCTTCAGCCCGTCTTTAAACCAGGTTCCTGTCACGTCATCCTTGCTGACGGTGCAGGAGAGCTCGGCTGGTTCCCCCTTCACCACCCGGACCGTGGCCAGCTGCTTGTTGAGGTAACACCGGGGCACTGAGCAGTCAGGGGGAAATGGGGAGAACATGGACATGGACGTGCATGGGAAGAGAAAAGAGAGCTTTTTAGAACATGTATCCTGTGGTCATGACAGGCTTTTGTGCCCCACCCTGTGACCACCTGGGTACCCTCAGAAGGGACGTGCCAGCCTGGCCTGTTCATGGTACAGTCCCACCATCAACCCCCGGGCAACGGAGTCATCACAAATCACACTGTTCAGCTACAGATTTGCTGCTTTATGTCTGTGCTGATTGTCTTGGCTCCCCCTACAGCCAGCGGGGAAAAACAGGCTGTTCCAGGGTGTGGATATCCTGCTTCACCATCCTCTTCCTCTGCACTGACCAGACATGGGGCTGCCATGGGGGTTCCCCCAAACAGCCCCGGGAATATTGTTCTCACCCCCATATTCCTCTTTCCCTTTCCAAGTTCTTCTCCATTAACAACCTCATCCCCTCTCTAATAAACACCCCTTGAACTCCAATTTTGTTTTACTTCCTTATTCATATTTTGTTTGCCTCGATAGTTCCTAATTTGTCAGTAATCCCATTAGGTGAATATTTCCCTTTGGTTATACATTTGAAATCCTCATTTCTACAATTTTCACATCGTCATCTTGCTAGTGGAGCCACAGGTCTTACTCAAACAGCAACAAACACATTACTCCCCTTTTACTATATCAGCACCTTATTATTTCTGATGTTACAAGACAAAAGAGCTCTTTATATTATATAATCCAGTATAAGCAGGCACTTTACATTAGGCCTGACCAAATAGAACCAAATAGAAGCAAAGAATTATCCCCAGAACTTGGAAAACCACAGTTCTTTGCACTAGACGTTAGAAAAAATAAGTTTTAAATTAGCAACAAGTTTTAAATTACAACAATATCAAAGGAACACGATGATATTCCTTGAAACTTTATGGGAATTGGTCGGTTCCACGTGGATGTGAAACGTATTTGAATGAACAGATGAGACCCGATTTAGACCATTTAAGCAAAGATCATTTAAATATTGAAGGCAATTTGATCAGAGCAAGTCGTGTAAGATAAACAGCAAATCAGTGGGAGAATTAGGAAGGGATCACAACCAAATTTCTACACAGAGCTCTGTTTGTCTGTCTTTGCAGGATCAGGAACGTGAGTGTCCAAATGCAAAGCCCAGGAGTCACCAACGAGCCACTGCAGCACCACGTACCTTTGAGATCATCCAGGCAGGACCGTCTCTTCTGGGCTGTGCTTTCCGCGTTGGTCGGGAGATCCTTTGCTTTAACATCCAGGTCAGGTTCCTCCTTTCTCTGGCTTGCTGGGGCAAGCCCACCAAAAAGAGCTGACATCTGGTCATGACTGGGTGGACCTTGACCAAAACCACCTGAACTGCTCCCATCAACAGGTCTGTTCCAGGATTTGCTCCCTGCCCCTCCAAAGGCGGAATCTCTGCCATAAAGGGAGCCCAACTGTCCTAAATCTCTGCCCTCACCCCAGACATCTCCTTGACCTGACAGTGACCCTCTGTCACCAACTGAACCTTGGTTCCCTGATCCTCTGCCATCACTGGCAATGCCCTTTCCATACTCACCACCTGGTCCACCACCACCTCCCACACCTCCTTTACCAAGGAATGAATCCCTTCCATCCCCTCCCAACCTCCCACCAGCTCCTGCACCAGCCCAGGCTCCAGCTGATCCCACATCCTTGCCGTAGGGAGACCCAGCGCCCCACACTGCAGAGCCACCCACACCCCCCCCTTCCACGGAAAAGTTCTCTCCTCCTGCTCCCCCTGGATATCCCGGAGCTCTGCCCAGCCCACCATCCCTGCCACGCTGAGATCCCATCGCTCCCTCACCTCCAAAGGGAAAAGGAGCAGCTCCTGCCACAGCCCCAGCTGGGAGACCATCCTTTCCATAGGGAGACACAACTCCTGCACCACCAGCAACACCAACACCAGCCCCAGCTGGGACACCATCCTTTCCATAGGGAGACACAACTCCTGCACCACCAGCAACACCAACACCAGCCCCAGCTGGGACACCATCCTTTCCATAGGGAGACACAACTCCTGCATCAGCTGGGACACCATCCTTTCCATAGGGAGACACAACTCCTCCAGCACCACCAGCACCACCAACACCAGCCCCAGCTGGGACACCATCCTTCCCGTAGGGAGCCCCAACTCCCCCTGCACCAGCTACACCAGCCCCACCAGCCCCAGCTGGGAGACTATCCTTCCCATAGGGAGACACAACTCCTGCACCAGCTGGGAGACCATCCATTCCATAGGGAGACCCAACTCCCCCTGCACCAGCTACACCAGCCCCACCAGCCCCAGCTGGGACACCATCCTTCCCATAGGGAGACACAATTCCTCCTGCACCACCAGCAACACCACCAACACCAGCTCCAGCTGGGAGACCATCCTGTCCACAGAGAGCCCCAACTCCCTCTGCACCACCAGCACCACCAACCCCTGCTCCAGCCAGGACACCATCCTTTCCATAGAGAGCCCCAACCCCCCCTGCACCAGCTGCACCAACCCCACCAGCACCACCAGCCCCAGCTGCAAGACCATCTATTCCATAGGGAGAACCAACTCCCCCTGCACCAGCACCACCAGCACCAGCCCCAGCTGGAAGACCATCCTTTCCATAGGGAGACCCAAATGCCCCTACACCAGCACCACCAACACCAGCACCACCAACACCAGCACCACCAACACCAGCTCCAACTGGAAAACCATCCTTTCCAAAGGGAGCTGCAACTCCCCCTGCACCAGCACCACCAATACCAGCTCCAGCTGGGAGACCATCCTTTCCATATGGAGATCCAACTCCCCCTGCACCAGTAGCACCTGCTCCAGCTGGGAAACCATCCATTCCATATGGAGCTCCAACACCTCCCACACCACCACCTGGAGCTCCACCAATGCTTGGTCCAGCCAGGACACCATCCTTTCCATAGGGAGCCCCAATTCCCCCTGCACCAGCTACACCAGCACCACCAGTACCAGCCCCACCAGGGACACCAGAGAGAGCTCCAACTCCCCCTGCACCAGCTACACCAGCAGCACCAAAACCTGCTCCCACTGGGAGACCATTCTTTCCATAGGGAGCCTCAAATCCCCCTACACCAGCAGCACCAACTCCTGCTCCAGCTGGGAGACCATCCTTTCCATAGGGAGCCCCAAATCCCCCTGCACCAGCACCACCAACCCCTGCTCCAGCTGGGAGACCATCCTTTCCATAGGGAGCCCCAAATCCCCCTGCACCAGCACCACCAGCAGCACCAACCCCTGCTCCCACTGGGAGACCATCCTTTCCATAGGGAGCCCCAAATCCCCCTGCACCAGCACCACCAGCAGCACCAACCCCTGCTCCCACTGGGAGACCATCCTTTCCATAGGGACCCCCACCTCCCCCTGCACCAGCAGCACCTGCTCCAGCTGGGAAACCATCCATTCCATAAGGAGACCCAACACCTCCAAAGCCACCACCTGCAGCTCCACCAGTGCCTGCACCAGCAGGGAGGCCATCTTTTCCATATGGATACCCAAACTCTCCTGCACCAGCAGCACCAGCACCACCAACACCAGCTCCAGCTGGGAGACCATCCTTTCCATAGGGAGAACCAAATCCCCCTGCCCCAGCTACACCAGCAGCACCAACACCTGCTCCAACTGGGAGACCATCCTTCCCATACAAAGATCCAACACCTCCAAAGCCACCACCTTCAGCTCCACCAACACCTGGTCCAGCAGGGATGCCATCTTTTCCATATGGATACCCAAGTGGCCCTGCACCAGCACCACCAGTACCACCAGTCCCAGCCCCAGCTGGGACACCATCCTTTCCATAAAGAGCCCCAAATCCCCCTGCACCAGTAGCACCAGCACCTCCAACACCATCTCCAGCTGGGAGACCATCCTTCCCATAGGGAGCCCCAAATCCTCCTGCACCAGCACCACCAACCCCAGCTCCAGCTGGGACACCATCCATTCCATAGGGAGCCCCAAATCCCCCTGCACCAGCACCACCAACCCCTGCTCCCACTGGGAGACCATCCTTTCCATAG
Source organism: Pipra filicauda (assembly GCF_003945595.2). Lineage (NCBI taxonomy): Eukaryota > Metazoa > Chordata > Aves > Passeriformes > Pipridae > Pipra > Pipra filicauda. The sequence goes on from NW_024103435.1 coordinate 24,232, forward strand.
GGAGCCCCAAATCCCCCTGCACCAGCACCACCAACCCCTGCTCCCACTGGGAGACCATCCTTTCCATAGGGAGCCCCAAATCCCCCTGCACCTGAACCACCAGCACCACCAGCCCCTGCTCCAAGTGGCCGACCATCTGGACCATAGAAAGCCTCCATTTCTCCTACAGAACTGCCACCTGCACCAGGTAGAGCCCCATCTCCACTTGGAAGGCCACCTGGGCCATACAGCGAGCCAGACCTGCCCCCCTGACCCAACTGAGCACTGGCATGAGGTGCCAGGCCATCCTTGCCATAGGGAGCCCCTGTTTGTCCCTGTCTGTTTATCCCTGCTCCGTTCATGTCACCCACAGTCAGATCACCACCCTTGCCACGGTGGGACCCCATTCCTCCTGCAGCCCCTGCAGCACTCCCCCACGCTGCAGCCCCTGGGCCAGCCCTGCTGAACAGATCCCCCACACCATCTCCCACTCTGGCTGAACCAGGACTGAGCCCATCTGGCACAGAACTTCCATCAGTGGCACCAAACCTCCCAACACCCCCAAAGCCAGCTCTGGAGCTGGGATCACCTAAATTCCCATCCTTGTCATACTGAGAGCCCAAACCTTCTCCACCATCCATGTCCATGTGACCAGCACCCAGCACACTCTCTCCTCTGCCAGCCACAGAATCCCGTCCCCCTGCTCCTCCTGCTCCATCCCCAGGACCTTCCCTGCCTGGCACAGAGTCCTTGCCGTGCACAGGCCTTAATCCACCTTTGCCTCCTAAGCCTTTTAATCCAAAGATGCTGCCATCATTTGTCACTGAGTCTCCATCTAGATCTGCTCCAGAAAACTGCCCAGGCCCCATCCCTCCGTTTATGTGGGTTTTGCGGAGCCCCTCTTTTCCCAAAAATATGTGGCTTCCATCATCAGTATCCATGGAGTAGCCTTGGCTGCTGCCTTGGTCACTGCCTTGGCCTCTGTCCTGGCTGCTGCCTTGACCCTTCCTGTACCAGCCCTTTTTTTCCACGCCAGTGTCCATGGCATGACCTTCATCCCCGGCACGTTCCTGGCGCCGAAGTTTCCTCGCCCTTTCATTGTCTGCCATCGTTTCCTTCAGCCACTCAGATGTCTCCCTTTCGATTTTTTCAATTCCTTCCTCATCCTGTCTCTTCTTCCCTTTGGCATCTGCGTTGAAGGTGCATTGTTTGATTGGAGCAGACAGAATTTACAGAAAAAGAGGGGGGGGAACAAAGAACAGATGATCAATAGGTCACCTATTGCATCAGTGGCCAAAGAAAATGTGTAAGCAATTTTATAATTTAATTTTAGGATACAGACACATAATGCATTTAAATAAATTTCAATTCATTTCAAATTCTGAATTTTTTCAGTGTCACATTCAGACAATGAAAAGTTAATTAGAGACAATTATTTTTATTTAAAACACAACTTTTTTAGTGGAACACGGTTGTTATAACAAACAAACAAACAAGACAAAACTGACAGAAAAACAAATTTCCAGCACGACAGGTCTGATTTAGAGGGGCTTAGATTGTATCTGGAACTCATTAGTTCCTTTTGCCTTCTCCCTGACCCCATGCCTGCTGTAGTGTGGTCCCAGTGACAGCTTCCTCAAAAACACCTGGTGAGATATGGAGCAGTTTTTGATAACAGAGAACATTGTAGGTGCAGCAATAAGCCAATAGGATTTGTCAGGATTAATTAAAAAGAGAAAAATTGGTCTCATTTGAAGAGGAAAGGGGGTCTAACCAGACCTTCATTTTCCCAAATAGAATTTAGAATCACAGAATCCCAGAATGGTTTGGGTTGGAAGGGACCTTAAAGCTCATCCAGTCCCACCCCCTGCCATGGGCAGGGACACCTCCCACTAGCCCAGGTTGCTCCAACCTGGCCTTGGACACTTCCAGGGGTCCAGGAGCAGCCACAGCTTCTCTGGGCAACTGTACCAGGGCCTCCCCACCCTCACAGGGAGGAATTCCTTCCCAGTATTCCATCTATCCCTGCCCTCTGTCACAATGAAGCCACCCCCCCTTGTCCTGTCCCTCCATCCCTTGTCCCCAGTCCCTCTCCAGCTCTCCTGGAGCCCCTTTAGGCCCTGCAAGGGGCTCTAAAGTCACCCCAGAGCTCAACACCCCCAACTCCATCATCCATGACTGAGGAACCAGAGGCTCAACAATTGATTTCTCAGCATGGAAACATCTCCCTGGACAATGAGGCAGCGAGAGGAACGTTCCCGTGTCCCACCCCCCAGACCCACCCCGGCACTCACACTCCACGAGCAGCCAGGCGCTGGAGGAGCCCTGCCCCGCCTCCAGCGTGTACATCCCGCTGTCCGAGGGCTCCACGTTCTTGATGATGAGCTGGTGGGTGAGGCCGTCGGGCGACACGGAGATGTGGTGCCTGGGGCCGGCCCGCAGGGCGTGTGTCTTGTGCAGCCAGGCGGGGCGGTGGCAGGGGGTGCGCAGGACGCAGCGGAACTCGGCGTCCCCCTGCTCGGGGCAGCGCAGGTCGCGGAGCGGCTGCTGGAACCGCGCGGGGATGGCTGCGAGGGGAAACCACAGCTGTCGGTGCCGAAAAGCTGCTCAGAGACCTTGCATCCTCTGGGCAGCGAGGTATCTACTGTGATGCCTCAGGGTCTTTTTGATTTTTCTGATTTTATAAGTTTTAGAAGTAGTTCTGTAGTAAATGTAGGTCTTAGAACCAGCTGCATTTATTCCCTTACCCTTACCCTTACCACAGCAGATACACATTCCCCAACCCTCTTACCCCATTCCATCCTCCTCACATCAATTACCCCCCCTAAATTCCATTAGAATATTTAGACTTCCCCTCAAGGTAGGCCTCTCCTCTTTAAGAACATCTAATCCCTGGCCTGAGCCGCAAGGTACAGTCAAGAACTCCATGCCCTCCATACTCCCAGGAAGACCAAGGGGATGAAGAAAAGGGTCTCAAAAAGACCCCAGACCCAATTCCCAAGGGACCCGCTGGGGGTGGACGGGGTGAAGGCTGGGGGGTGGATAAAATCCGGGATTGGACAGACAGTGTTATAAAATTGTAGCCCTGGATCGGAGCTGCACATCTTGTAACCTCAGTGCCCGAGAGGCACTGTTAAACCCCTTTCTTACCTTACCTCCATATTAAGTTGCCTCCGAGTTTTTTTTCCTCCCCAAGTTTTCTTTAGGCAACAATTGCAAAGCAACGCTGGGAGCGAGGCAGGTGGCCCTGCCCAGGGCACCACACAAATCAAGGGGTTTATATGGTTTTACACATGTGATTACTGGCATATTCATATGATTACATCTATCTATACATATTCATGACAGGTGGAGCTCAGGGAGGTGCTTCTCTTGGCACTGAATTTCGGGGGTACATCCAACCTTGGCCTCAAGCTGGGGGTCGTCTTCTCACCTTTCTTGCTCTGACCTTCTTACCTTTCCATGGGTCTTGTCCTAACTACTGAAGCTTGCAGAAAGGCTCCAAGCCTTTTCCTCCTATTCAAATGTCCACCTTATCCTAATTTATTACCCCCAGGTTCATTGTACACCATTTCTAGCATTGTTCTGGGTTTAGGTCTAGTGAACAGAACAGAACAGCTCTGAGCAGCAGAACAAGGGCTAGGGGGGCTTTTCTTAGCAGGCCCAGATATCTCAGTTAACTCTTTCAGGCCTGGCCTTTGTTTCACTATGGAAAGGCAACAGCTCATTCTGTCCTCCCGGAAAAAGCTCGTTGCAGCTCAGGGAAGGAAGAACAGAGGGTTGTGGTGCCCGTGAGCATCGGTTTAGTGGGAAAAAGGGAACACTGAGATGTGATCCTGCAACCAATTCTGCAGGATGGACCAGCAGAAAAGTGGATTTTTGTGCCATTATCTTCTGAGACATTTATCCCACACGTCACTGATGTGCTGACAGTTTGTAGTCATCAATATATTCCTGCAGCACAATGCTTGGATTGAGTTACATCATTATTATTCTGAGCTTACAGAAGGAAACTATAGCATGGGGAAGTTGAGGAATGTGCTCACTGTCATCCACAAGTCAGAGCCAAACTGGTTCTTGAACCTAGACTTAGTCCTTTGGACTGCAAATGCAGCACCTAAATCACATAATCAGCCTCCTGCTCTTTTTCACCTCTGCCATACAGGGAGCCCTTATTTGGCAACATCAAGCCAGTCAGTCCTCTGTAGCTGTCAGGAGTTACTGCTGAGCTTTGCATTTGCTCCCAGATAAAATTTTCAAGCAAAAAAAAATAACCTTTTGTTATAGTTGTACATCACACACCTTCAGCATCCAGCTCAGTGGAGAAAACAGGGACGTCCTCCACCCTGACCTGGTACACGCCTGCATCCTCTGGCTGCACGTCGTTGATGATGAACTGGTACCTCCTCCCAATCCTCCTCAGGCAGTGCTTCCTGTACTCATCCCCCGTCCCGTAGCGGAGCCGCTGCCCGTCCTGGGGAGAGGAGGAGTGTTCCCACACGGGCAGAGCTCAGCTGGTGCCAGGCACTCACAGACTCACAGAATCCCAGGATATGCTGAGTTGGAAGGGACCCACAAGGACCATCCAGTCCAACCCTCAGCCCTGCACAGGCCCAGCCCCAGAGTCCCACCCTGTGCCCCAGAGGATCAGCCAAACCCTCCTGCAGCTCTGGCAGCCTTGGTGCTGTGCCCACTGCCCTGGGGAGCCTGGGCAGTGCCCAACCAGCCCCTGGGGGAAGAACCTTTGCCTGAGATCCAACCTGAGCCTGCCCTGACACAGCTCCAGCCGTTCCCTGGGTGCTGTCCCTGGTCCCCCCAGAGCAGAGCTCAGTCCCTGCTCCTCCTCTGCCCCTGCCCAGGAATTGGAACTGCACTGAGGTCTCCCCTCAGTCTCCTCTGCTCCAGCTGAACACACCAAGTGCCCTCAGTGTCCTCCCACGGCTTCAAATCAAGGCCCTTCCCCACCTTCATGTCCCTCCTTTGGACACTCTCTATTGGTTTCATATCTTCCTCACATTGTTGTGACCAAAACTGCCACAATATTCCATGTGAAGCCAGCCCAGAGCAGAGCACAAATCAGGGCAAATTGGTGCTACAATCCCCTCGTTGATACAAATGAGTAACTGCAGAGAAGTCTCCACTCTGCTCCTGCTGACAGTGGTCAGGGCTCATTGCTTGTGCAACATCTGTGCATAAAGTCCTGCACAGAACAGAGCCCCAGACCCTCAAACTGGGCAGAACAGCAGCTCTTTGCTGGTCCACATAAGGGTTTGAGGCTTAACTAATGCACAGTCACAGTAACTGCAAAGACAAAGTGCTTTCTTTGCTCAGATTTCAGCATCCTCACAGGTGGAGAAGCAGGAGAGTTCCCTTTCTGGAACACGACTGAGTTACATTCTCCACTCTGTGGCTCAGAGACTTCATGTCATACCTTTGATTCAGAAGTTCATGGTTAGTCTGATCTCTCCAATGAATCCTGATTTCCCCTGTGTTAGAGCCACTAACCCCAGTTTGACTGGAATTTAACTTCCAGAGACACATCCACGGCCCTGAGCACCCAGGGATCACATTGGAGGAACTACACATCTAAATGGGAGATTTTACTGCCTTGACATTTCCTTTCATGGAAGGGAGTTATAGTGGAATAACTTTAGAAAGGGAATAAAATTTACATGAAACTGCAGGATTTCTGCAGCCTGAAAGACTCTGTTAGGACAAGGGGTGATGGCTTTAAACCAAAGGAGGGTCAATTTAGATCAGATATAAGAAAGTAGATTTTTACAGTGAGGGTGGGGAGGCCCTGGCACAGGTTGCCCAGAGCAGCTGTGGCTGCCCCATCCCTGGAAGTGTCCAAGGCCAGGTTGGACGGGGCTTGGGATAGTGGGATAGTGGAAGGTGTCCCTGCCCATGGCAGGGGGTTGGACTAGTTGGCCTTTTAAAGGTCCCTTCCAACTCCAGCTGTTCTATGAACCTCTTCTCACTGGCAGAGCTCTTGCCAAGGATGTCAGTGACTGACTGTGTGCCCTGTGTTGGATTTACAAACCCCAGGGGATGTTCACCCCCAAAGACTGCACACACCAACACTCCTCCCTAACCCAGGGCTCTGCCAAGGACAGACAACTTGATTTGCTCTCCCCATGCTCAGCAGATGAAGCATTTTCTGCAGGAGACTCCAGTGGCTGCTCTGACCAGCTGCCCCACCTGCCCCCAGCTGCTGCTGCCCAGCCCCCCTGCCCCTCACCTTGAGCAGATACACGTTGCTGTTTTTGTTTTTCAGCTCCATCTCCAGGCTGAACGTGGCGTTTCCCTCCTTGTCGACTTTGATGTGTTCCAAGTTTTTGATACTATGAATTAACTGCACAGGAAAATCAAAGAACCTCGTAAATGGTAAAGCTGCTGTGACAGAAGTTCCTAAACTGTTGAATTAATGTGAAATCTACTGTTTATCTGCAGATAAAGAGCTACCTCTAAGGTTATGTGTGCAGAAGATGTTTTTGTGAGCTCCCACGGTTTCCTCCTGCACACAAATTGTATTTTACATGCTGCCTCTTGATCATTCACACACTGTCCATGCAGGTTTCTACATGCCCCTGTATGTCAAGGCCAATTTTGACTCTTGAGCATATAACTTTTCAGTTTGGAGTCCAAATTCTCATCAGAGGCAGCTGAACCTCCCTGTGGTCAGTGTCTCCTAAAATCTATGAACTGGATTTCAAAAGAGTCATCAGTATTTTCATCTGCAGGAGTAAAATGAGACTTCTTTAAACACTGTCATAAATCACTCTCTCATCCAGTAAGATTTTCATCTACAAAGCAATTTAAGAAGATTTAGCCTGTTGCCAGAAGCTACTGAGGACTCTGCTGTTTGTTAGAAATCAGTGGTTTCAGTTTATTTTACCTCATCTTGTTCACTCTCTGTGTCCTTCCTCAGCTCCTGCAGCTTCCTCAGCATCCCACGGAAGTCGACAATTCCATATTTAATGCAGATTTTCTCGTAGTCTCTCCTGTCTGCGTGGAGCAGCAGCTGCCACACGGCCTCTTTGTCCAGGGGTTTGGGTTTTGGTGCTACAACCCTTGGAACCAGGGGGAGGAAAAAAGAAAAATCTAGACATTTTGACAGACAACAAAACATCTCGGTTTTTTTTCTATATTTCATTCTCTTTCATCTCTCTCCATCATTTCTGTGGTTCACTGGGCCCTGGAGGTGCAGGCAGGAAAGAAGGGGGCTCCTCCAGAAGAGGTTTCCTGTATCTGTACCATGAATTAAGTGATGACAGGGAACAACTGTCGACACTGTTCCATTATCAGCAGAGTCACTGGCACAGTTTGGAACCAGAGCTCTGCACAGGCCAGAGGTCATTCCCAGCAGGCAATCCTGGGAGGTTCCCAGCTGGGAAGGGAAGGGGCTGTGCCATGTACACTGGCCAGGGAGCCAGGGCTCACCCTGATCATCCAGAGCCACCAGGACATGAAGATTTGCCCCTTGGCCAGGAAGTTACTTGTGAGCTGAACATGGGAGAGCAGAGGAACATCTTTCCAGCCAGAATCTGCAGAGGGACATTCCTCCCAAAGGAGGTTGGTGCCTTGTGTTATCTCAGCCTCACAGGCAGGGCTGAGCTGTCCTGGGTGTCTCTGTACAGGGAGGTCTCACCACAACTTTGGAAACAAGAGGTGTTGCCCTGCAGGTCTGTGAAGCTGTCCCCTGTCCCCAACAAGCTTCCAGAAGTGTGACAGTGGCCCTCACTGTGGAGACTCACCTCTTCCTCAGCAGCTTCTTGGAGTCCTGGAGTGTCTTCTTCAGCTCTGTTAGAGGGGTGGAGGGAAACAACAAACCTTCAGACACCCAGCACTGTAAAATCCATCCCCAAAGAGAAGATGATGCAAACCAACCCCTGACAAGAGCCCTCCCTGCCGGGCTCTGGGGATTTGCCTCACACTTTCCAAACTGTCGTGAAACTTGGAGTCAGTTCTCACTGCCAGACTCGTCCTCTGAGTGCCAGCAATGCTCATTGCTCCCTCAGGGGCTTTCCTCCAGTAACCCACTATTTTCCATATGAACATGTTTGATCCAGCTGTATTTGACATCCCAAAGTCCTCCTCTAGCACTAATGATTCTGCAATCACTAATTAGAGCAGCTCAAAGCCATGTTTAACATCATCACTTTACCCAAAGGTAAGGAGCAAGCAGAGATGAGAGAACATCAGAGATTCATTAATCTTTTTCTTACTTTAGTCTTTACAGATTTGGGATAGTAATAATGTGGCAGACAGAGTATTATTAACTATGCCTCCTCTATAATATAATATAATATAATATAATATAATATAATATAATATAATATAATATAATATAATATAATATAATATAATATAATATAATATAATATAATATAGTATAATATAATATAATATAATATATATTTTTCTCTTACCATCAGCAGCATGAACAGGAACATATTTTGCTTTCCTCTTAAAGCCAACTGATAGTTTATAAGAGAAAACAGAAGGAAAACAAGCCATGAGATGAACAAACAGCAGTAAACCAATGACCCATGAAACTTCAGTATCTGTTCCCAGTGTAAGGGGAAACCCCAGTTTGGATTTCTCTGTCAGTCTGACATGGGCTCCCAGGAATCTCCATCTATAAATGTGATATTTCCATTGCAATGGACTCTGTGCTTCCTGGATGCTCCACACAGAGGAGGAGAACGTTTCTGCCCCATGAATTTGATGGTTTAAGCAAGGGGAGGGAACATTAACACCTTGTTTTGGAGGTGGGGAGCCACGGTGGAAGTGGCCAACTGCAGAGACATGCCCTCTAAACTTGCTTTAGAGGACACTTCCAGCACAGTCCAGCTTCTGCTCAAACAGATTCCGGGAACATCAGTTGTATTTGCCCCACAAAATGCCCATTTCTCCCCACTGACTCTAAAGGGCAGCAGGGGACCACAGCTGAAGTGGGATGGACCCCTCCCACAGGACTGGTTTGTTCAGCAACACAAAGGAAGGTGGAGCCCAGTCAAACCCAGAGGGACAGGTTTGCATCCCCAATTCCACAGTTCTCCCTTGCCTCAAAGCTCCCAGTGCCACGGAGCCACCAACAGACCTGCAGTCCTCGGGGAGGGGAATAAGAGACCTTCACACCGAGGATGCTCAGACAGAGCCCGGGGCACCCACCCCGGGGCAGCCAAGGACTGTTTGGGACCTTTGGAGCCCCGTCAGCCCCACCTTGGATGATCCTGAGGCCCACGGAGCAGGAAGCTTCCCCGTACTC
>NW_024103435.1:33996-98440 GCF_003945595.2 Pipra filicauda
CCTGAGATCCACCCTGAGCCTGCCCTGGCACAGCTCCAGCCATTCCCTGGGTGCTGTCCCTGGTCCCCCAGAGCAGAGCTCAGTCCCTGCTCCTCCTCTCCCCCTCAGCCCATTGCAGGCTTTTCCTTCTCATTTCTCTCTCAAGTTCCACAAGTCCTTTCTGGAATATTTGATCTTTACCTGCAGAATGAATTCATTTGTAGCACTATTGAAGGACATTTCATACTTGGCAGGATCATCCATCCCTTTTCGTGTACGTGACCATTTCACCTCTGGGGTTGGGACACCTTTGACCACAGCTCTGAAAATGGCATTTTTACCTTTGAAAAGAGGCAAGAAATTAGTTAAGACAGTCTTGAACATGAACAGTCTTGAACTCTCATGCCAGGTCCTTTGTTATCAATAGACTGATCTCCAGAGTGAGCCACCATCTGTTGTTTTGGGCAGAAACATTCTTCAAAAATAATGATGGCTTTTATTTTGCACATCAGTAATTCAGGGTTTGCCTGTATTCAATCATAAAAGGCCTTTAAAATGTGATGTTACTGTGCCAGATGTGGCTGCTGACATCTCTGACTATCTCTGTAGCCCTGCAGCGAGTTCAGCCTTGACCTGCTTTTGGCAGCTTGTGCCACTGCCTGCCAGCCGGGAGACACCCGAATCTGTTCTCTTCAAACATCTATTCCCTATAAAATCCCAGTGCTCCTCCATTCTTTCAGACTACAGTGCCTTGTCTGCTGACCTGGCACCACCCTGCACCCCAACCAGCCCCGACTCTGCTCTGTGAGAAGGCAGGGGAGGGAGGAGGGGATGGGCTTCGGCTCCTTCATCCCTGCTCCCCTCAAACCTGGGTTTTCTGAGTGCACAGACAGCTCCAACAGCTTTCCCACTGCCTGCTACAGACCTCTGCTTCCAAAAGGCTTCAAAACCACGGGAAACACTGGGAAACAACGAGTCAGAGAAGTGACTCGTGGAGAAGTGGAACAGAAGTGGAGGTGAGTTATCCACGGACGAAGCTCTGGACGGAAATGATTGTTGTCTTTCTTGTGCAATAGTTTTGGTCTTCAGGTGCCCAATACTGTTAAAAATTCTCCCCAGGAAGCCTTGCAATGTTTCCCACACCCTTCTGCAGTCACCACCACCAACGACTTCTTTTATGGAAGTTTTCCAACCTTTGAGATCAGAGCACTATTGTTAAAGCCTGATTCCAATTTATTGTCCCCATGTCATATTTTAGCCATTTTGGCTGCACTTTTGCTCATCATCTGCCACAGGCCACAGCTGCACAGCCAAGGGAATCAGCTCCCACATGCACTGGAAACAATGGGGGGATGATGATGTAAATAAAGACACTCCTGGTGCCTCTGCACAGAATTCAGGTTACAGTGACCAACCCAAATGCACAAACATTCTGTACAGGAACCACGAGAAGCCTGCTGCAAATGAAATAACTGGGAAAATTCAGACAGGTGAAAATTCAGACAGGTGAAAATTTAGTCAGGGGCCTTGGTTCATTCCTGAAACTTAAAGGTGGAGGAGGAGGAGAGGGGAGGTTCCACTAGAGGCCACTGTGCTCCTTCATAAAACCTCAATGGCTCTTGAAAATCAACAGATGGGTGAGAAACGCTGAATCCACAGGTCAGTATTGGGAGGAAAGAGGAGCTACAGGATCTCCTCAGGCCATTCAATTCCAAATAAATATAAATATGTTATATATATATATATATATATATATGAGTCTCTGCAAGTGCAGAGAGACCACTGGGAGGCTTTTCATTGATGTTTGGTCTTGACTCATCAGCTGCTTTCCCTGTGCAAGGTCCATGTTGCTCCTTAAACAATAAATGGAATCATCATAGAACCACGGAATGGTTTGGGACCTCAAAGCTCATCCCGTTCCACCCCCTGCCATGGGCAGGGACACCTTCCACTAGCCCAGGTTGCTCCAAGCCCCGTCCAACCTGGTCTTGGACCCTTCCAGGGATGGGGCAGCCACACTTCTCTGGGCAACCTGTGCCAGGGCCTCCCCACCCTCCCAGAGGAGAATTCCTCCCCAGTATCCCACCTAACCCTGCCCTCTGGCAGTGGGAAGCCTTTGCCTCTTGTCCTGTCACTCCAAGCCTTATCCAGCCCTCTTGGAGCCCCCTTAGGCATGGGAAAGCTGCTGTAGCCAAAACAGCACCTGCAGGCAGAATATCTTACCTTAAGAAGCAGTTAATTTTAGTGCTGAACACTCATAATACAAGTTAGTTCAACAGGAAAAAAACAAACAAACAAACCCCCAAATTTTTCAATGTGCTTCATCTTTTGCTGCAAAATACTTACTTTGAGAGCTTCCTGCAGAATTCATAGGATTTGTTGCCCACTTTAGGAGCCAGATTTTGGTCTTGCACATGCAAGGAGTCCTCTGTCAGTACTGATGGAATTTTCACCAGTGTAACAAAGACTTTGGCCACACAACACTTTTTTTTTGGTCATGCCAAACCACTTTAGAAACTACTTTGATTTAATTACGATAATTGTTCCATGCTGGTGAGAGGTGGAGTCAAGCCTCCAGGTCTGTGGCTTTGCCTGTCTTTCAAGAATCTTACCTTCCTGCAGGGTCAGGGTGAGAGGTTTCCTCTCAAAGTCAGGTGTACTGCATCCTTCTGGAACATCATTCACAAACTGGGTGATGAGAACCCCTGGGATAGCAGATTTCTTGAAGGTTTTTGCTAGAAAGGCAAGAAAAATACATTTAATTAGCATAACATTTTTCCTTCAGGAACAATCTCTCAGCCTGCAGAGAAGCAGCTGCTCCTGCCCAGCTCCTCTTGGACTATGAAGATCCCCCCGTTCCAGTCCCAGTGAGGTGTGTCCCGAGGCTGGAGCATTGAGGTCTTGGCTTTGGAAAACCAGTGGCCAAGTGGGAAAATCTGCAAGGAAGACCCCAATGCAGGGCCCCCTCGGGTCCCAGCTCTAGGGGTGGTTGGGACAGGGGAAAGCTTTGCATCATTGTCCCAAATAACACTTCCAAACCTGGCAGGACAAAGCCCCTCTTGCCAAGGCCAGCAGCACCCGAGGGGTCAGTGCCTGGTGTCCCTCCTCGAGGAGGGGGGACAGACACCCCCAGACCAGCCAGATACCCCCAGACCAGCCAAGCAAGCTGGGGTCATTCCCAGGGTATCACAGGGAGTCCCCAGAGCTGTGTCTGTTCTCTCACCTGGCTGGGGGCTGGTCATGGTGCCCTGCTCAGCTTTCTGGGATCACCACAAACAGGTCGGGGGTTTTCCTGGGAAAAAGGACAAATCACTGCATTATTCACAGTTCACAAGGGAAAGGACAGACCTTGACACTGCTCCCTTCACTGGCACAGTTTGCCCTTCCTCACTCCCAGCCAAGCTGAGACAGAGCTGCCAATCGACGTGTCCTCTCAGGACACATCCCAGCACGGTTCTGAACCAGCACAAACTGGGCAGGAGAACGACTGGAAGGGCTGAGTGGGAAATGCACACATCCAACAGCATCCCTCTGCCACCCCTTCCCTGCCCATGGCACCTGGCTCTCCTCCAAACACCTCCTCTCGTGTTTCAGGCAAATATTACATCACATGGCACTCACATGGGGAGTTCTGATGGATGGCGAGAGCAGTTGCTGAGAAGAAAGCCACAGACATGGATGTCTAAACTGGGGCATGAAGCAGAAGCACATCCTGATCTAAATTAGCTTGTTTAAATTAGCAACAGACCCGAGAGCAGAGCAGAAGACTTTAGAAGGAAATGGTGAAGTGTGAGCTGGGAATTAAGCAGTTATTGTCATGGATCACTCGTGGGACCTTCTGCCAGAGGCGTCTCTTTCCTTGTATTTTAAACTGGACAATGTGCAATGTAACACATCCCTGTCCTGAAGGCAAACTGGGAAGGCAGATTCCTTGCCACATGAGAGATGCTCACAAACTCTAGAGTTACTGCAGCTCTGCAAGAGCAGTTGGATTGGATTCCCCCGTGGGATTGATGCTGCTCCCTGTTTACCCTCTGCACTCCTTCAGTCAGGAGAGGCACACAGGAACATGCAGCTTCCATCAGTTTTAAAAGGCATGGGGACTTTGGGAGCACACCTACGTCAGGCATTCGTCCAGCTGAGAAGTGTCACAGGCACGTGGTGAAAACCCAGAGTGTGACCCCAACACCTCCCCGTTCCACACTCAGCTCGGAGCTGCATCACCTGGGTGAAACCTGCTTTCAGCCAAAGGTAAAACCAACTAATAAATAAAAATAATTTGTGCTGTGTGCCTCATAGACAGGCCAAAGAAAGTATCACTCACAGTACTTCTGGGTCCAATTCTGAACCAAAATTTGATTTTCCATTACTCAGCAGCTCCAAAGAGCCACAGGCACCTCCCCACAACTCACTGGCTCCATTGTTGCCTTAAAATAAAGTCTTATTCTGGGGCTCTGCACACTACACAGATCTCATCAGTAATTAATATCACTCCTGAGACTCACTGACCTCAGTGGAAATGCACTGAGACAACAGACATGGGAGATGATCCCGGGGCTGTGTGAGCACCAGCCAGGTCATCCCCTCCCCTGTCCCTCCCTGCCCTGCTGTGAGTGATTCCTGCTCTCCCCATGAGCACCAGCCAGGTCATCCCCTCCCCTGTCCCTCCCTGCCCTGCTGTGGGTGACTCCTGCTCTCCCCATGAGCACCAGCCAGGTCATCCCCTCCCCTGTCCCTCCCTGCCCTGCTGTGGGTGACTCCTGCTCTCCCCACCACCACAGGAGTTCCACATCTCACTTGGGTGCTGCTGTTTTGGCAGTTCCTCCTGCAAACCCTTGTAAACAGGGTTTTACAGGGACCTCTGCCAACCTTTGGGAGATGTTTCAGAACTTGCAAATGAAGGTAACGAGCAGCTCGTGTCAGGGGAAAGACACAGAACCGAAAGGAAAGGAAGCTGATTCCAGGGCACCCTGCCCTGCCCCGGGCAGAGCTTTGTGCAGTGAATGGCTGAGATTTTGAGAGGCTCTTGATCACCCTCTTCTGATGGATTTAATTTGTCCTCCTAGCAAATATCCTAATCCCCTATTGCCTCTTGTATCTCCCTTGTCACCTAAACACGTCACCACTCCTGGGGCTGGAATGCCTGGTGCTTACAACGTTCACCAAGCAGGATTACCTGACACCAGCCTGCAGCAGCTTTCACTAAGCTCTATTTATGTTGCACTCACATTTACTCTTTGCTACTCCCAACTTCTTCCCCTCCCCACCAGGCAATGGTGAGAAGCATCAACACTGAAACATGAACATGCTCCAAACTCTCAGGTCCAAAGCCATCAAGAATCTTATTATTATTTTAAATTACCAAATGTTTCAAGCCAGGCTGTTGTTCTCAGCCCTGTGGGACCATGGGTATGTGTAAACATAGTTCAAACCAATTGAGAAATGGCCACATTCAAATCTAGTTTTGTAAAAAGCCCAAATATTAACAATATTTGTACACAGGCTCCATGTCTGCATCTCCCAGTGTACAACATGCACTATGTGCACTATGGATAAACTGCTGAGTTTACAGGGTCTTAAATATTTCAGAAATTCACTTGGATTAAAGATAAGCTGCTGTGAGTCCTTAAACTGCTGTGAATTGCTGACTTCTGGAGAATGAGAACGAAGCATGTTAATGCCACACATTGATTGCACAGTTAAAATAACAGTGCCAGGGCATGCAAGGGAACATTCCTTCAGTGTAATTAATCCAACCACATCACATTTTCTGGTGTCTTGTGTGTGAAACAAGGACCAGAAAATAACACACTGGTTGGCACGGACTCATCAAACCCTGCCCTTCTCAGTTTTAAAATTTCTACTGCCCCGTTACATGAATGCCCATGTCTGTGCTTTGACTCCAGTTCAATCCAGAAAAAGAAATCACAGGATTTTTAGAACGAGACAGCAAAAATGGTCACAGTGTCATGTCTTCACTCAGAGGTGCCTGAAACTTCAGTGTCCACATCAGGATGATTTGTTCAGTGGAGGCAAGGAAATGCTTCCAAGAGGGAATCCCTCCTCCCCAGGGGAGTGCTGTGGACCAACACCCCCAGCACAACAGGGAGACACTGGAAGGAGCTCAACACCCTCACTCCTCTGGAAAACACAGCAGTGTTGTGCATTAGCCACGTGCAGGTATCCAAGCCTTGGCCGTTCCCCATCCCAGGTGGAATTCCGTGCACAGACACCCCCTCTGGAGATGTGGCAAGCCAGAGCGAGCCCTTGGCTACCAGCAATATCTAATGTACCAAAATAACCCAGCTTGCCCGGTGGGCTGGCGGGGCTGCCCCTCATCCTGTCTGTCCGTCAGTCTGGATGAGCCAGAGCAGGAGCCCTGTCCCCGGGGGCCTGACTGGACACCAGGCCTGGGGCCATAAATCAGCTGAGTGGAGAAGCAGAACATTTGGGAGTCACAGGATTTGTAGTGCTGGTGGTGTCACAAGGAGTTATTTATGGGGTTCAGACGGTGGAATACACAGACAAGATGTGACATAATTGCTGGCAGGGGCTGGTGAGCAAAATTAGCCAAACCTGTGGGGAAGTGCTGGGCAATGGGAGGTTCACAGGGAGGTGGGTCCAGAGGCACAGGATGTGCCACAGGCCCTGCACAAGCACAGCACGTGGGGGGGACAAAGCCATGGACACAGGCTTAAATGAGCATTATTAATAAAGGAATCAGCAACAGATGGAGCATTCTATTGCATAGGAGCACAGAATCATAAAATCAGAGAATCTCCTGAGCTGGAAGAGACCCTAAGGATCATTCAGTCCAACCCCTGGCCCTGCACAGGACACCCCAACAATCCCACCCTGTCTAAACCCTCCTGGAGTTCTGGCAGCCTTGGGGCTGTGCCCACTGCCCTGGGGAGCCTGTTCAGAGCTGACCACCCTCTGGGGGAAGAACCTTTTCCTGAGATCCAGCCCAAACCTCCTCTGACCTCCTTTTCTCTTTGTATCTCTCTTTGAATTTCTCTTCGAAATTCATAAAAATCAAGGCAGTCCTAACACAGCAAACCTTCTAACCAAAATACCAAACTGTTGTGTGCTTAGTCCCAAATTCCAGATGTGCTTTACCCCAGAGACCCAGGTACTCACTGAGAAGAAGGATCTCTCACCTAAAATTTCTCTTTTAGCTTTGGGTGGGCTTTCTGTGTTTATTTGTTAACCTGAAGCAATCTTTTGAGCTTGTCTCCCCACTGCACATTTCTACAGGACAATCTCCAAGCCCTTGGTTAGAACCACAGGATTGAAGACCAGCAACTGCAGAAGTGCAGCTTCATGCAAAGTTCTGAGCAGGTCACAGAGGGGGAACGTCACGAGCTCCCCAGTGATGAATGGAGGTGTTGTGCAGAGTGAGGAGGAATGCCCAAGGATCAGATTTTGTGTGACTTATCCCCTCAGTAAATCTATACTCCCCCTGATCTTCTCCTCTGCCTCAGGGACTACAAACACAGCGTAAGTGGTTGCTCCTTCTGCCCCTGATCCCTGTACACAAACACCAGACACTCTGCCCCCGTTTATTTAGCACAGTGGCACTGAGGCCAAAGGCCAAGAGGCAACACACACCAGCTGTATTTTCTAAGGGTGAGCAGGACAATGAATTCACCCCCCTTTGGTGAAGCAGGTCAGGCTGCCCCCTCCCATGTCCACAACACCTCCAGGAATTCTTTTGTAACACAGACAGGCACTTTCACACAGTCAACAGATTAAAAGCAAGTGTCACAGGGCATCTACAACAGAGTCCTACTGCCAGGAAGGAAAAATAACATATCCCTACTTACTGTCCAAAGAAATGATGAGCCCAAGATAAAAACCTTTAGGAACCTCAGTGTACCTGTGCCACGAATGCAGTGTCAGCTCCATGGGACAGGTACAGGAGATCCCCAACAGCCTGTCACCTTCCTTGGGAAATCAGTGGGTGCTACAGGAGCCCAGGGATACAGAAGCCCAACCCTACAGGAGACTGACCCTACAGAACCCAACCCTACAGAACCCAACCCTACAGGAGCCCAACCCTACAGGAGACTGACCCTACAGAACCCAACCCTACAGGACCCAACCCTACAGGACCCAACCCTACAGAACCCAACCCTACAGGAGCCCAACCCTACAGGACCCAACCCTACAGGAGCCCAACCCTACAGGACCCAACCCTACAGGACCCAACCCTACAGAACCCAACCCTACAGGAGCCCAACCCTACAGGACCCCAACTTTACAGGACCCCAACCCTACAGGACCCAACCCTACAGGACCCACCCTATCGGAGCCCAACCCTACAGGACCCCAACCTTACAGGACCCCAACCCTACAGCACCCCACCCTACAGGATCCCAACCCTACAGGAGTCCAGTCCTATAGGACCCCAACCGTACAGGAACCCAACCCTACAGGAGCCCACTTCTCCCATAACATTCACAACCATTTTCAGACCTCCTGCAGAGTCCCCTGTGACAGCGAGGGTGGCCCTTCGTGCCCCCAGCTCTGCACCAGCCCCACACGAAGCTCGGCGGTGACACGACCACCTCGTTACCTTACGGGTTCTGGGATGGTCCTGCTCGAGGTCGCTGCTGTGTCTCCCGGGACCGCGGTGGCTCCGTGTGGTGCCTCAGAGTGCAGAGCTCCTCATCGCTGCCCCGTGGGCCCCTGGTCACAGGTATTTAGAGATCTGCAGGAGACAAGACACGCCCCTCATCAGCCCCTTGCAAATGTCACCAAATGGCAACAGAAACAAATTCTTGTCCCTCTCCACCGTCCCAGAGCTCAGACTGCGCTCAGGAGCTGCTGATACCTCCAGGATGTCCCCACGCTGTGCTGTGGGCACTTGTGGGGGGTTCCTTATAGCCCCACACTGCCCCGGCCCAGGGGAGGTGCCGTGGAACCCGGAGCCTTTGGCACGGCACGGACACGGCACGGGGCCAGCCCGGCCAGACGCGACCATCAGTCAGGGCAAGGCTGGAGCTCCAAAGGCAAGACCTTGTGCCTCAAAAAAGGACAAACATTGGTGCAGATCCAAGGAAGGACGAGCAGCACACGCAGTTCTGTTGGACGTGCCACGAGTTCTCAGGAGATCCCATAATCCCTCAGCAGAGAAGTAAAACCAGTGGATTACTGCATCTGTGTTTGGGCCAACCATGCCTGGGCTTGGCCTTCACCAGTAGAGCCTCTCAGTTTGTGCTGTTCCAAGAGGTCTGAAAGAAATCCAGTTGCTCCTGGAGGATCTTCGTTGCTGCAGCCCAAAGACACCTCAATGTGCCATTTTGGCTTCCAACACAGCCACAACCTGATCCCTTTCCCGAGAGCAGCCACTTCTTCCACCAGTGGAAGGTTTCCCGCCCAGGGTAGGGGGGTTGGAACCAGATGGTCTTTAAGGTCCCTTCCAACCCAAACCATCCTGTGATTCCCATGGACAGGTTTACTCTGGAAGTGTGAGTGCAGCACGTTGTGCCCCCAAATCTCTTGCTACCAGTCTGCCTTTGCAGCTTGTAAACCTTCCTTCCTCTCCTCAGGAAGCTCCCCTGGAAGCAAAGGGACCTCTGTTTGGTTCCTGATGATCAAGTGGTGGCCAGTCTGGGGTTGAAGGCTCTCTTCTCCCAGCAGCACCACATGCTGGGAGCAAAACCCGCCCGGTCTGAAGTCTGCTTTCGTTCACTTCTGGCTGAGAGCATCCAACCATTGTTTTTAACTTGGATTGTGTGAATATATTCATATTAAATCCTCGTGCTCAGCTCAGGGAGGAAGGGCTGGCTCCAGAGCAGTATTTTTACTGTGGTGACCATGGTTCACATGATGTCTGGGCTGGCAGAACCAGAACAAGGTTTTCCTCTGGTTTTCTACCAGGAGGTGATAATTCTAAAATCTGAGGTTAGCGGGGAAGGGAACATACAGAAAAACCTTGGTCCTACAGCTAAGACTCATGTTAGATGGGATGAAGACAGAATAACCTCAGAGAGCACCATTTCCACTGGTCTTAGAAAAAAGATTCTCAATCAGGTCTCAAAAACTTCTCCCTTGCTGGTCTGGGAACCATCATTTCAATCCACAATTTAAAAGATAAATGTGAAAATGAAATTCTGGGGTAATTTTCTTCATTCCTTCTTTTTTTTTGACTGTTACTGCTGGTGACAGTGTTTCTGCCTTCCCAGTTCCTAAGCAAACCATGTCAATCTTAGCCCACGCCTGGGCTGAGATCCTTCAGTCCCACATCCCCCGGGACATTTGCAGCGATACAAAAGTAAAAGCAATTCCAAACAATCTGAAAGTCAATGAGCCAAGAAAATCGGACAACAAGGATTTGGAAAATCCGGACTGTTGCTGGAAAATCCTCTCAGCAGCAGACACTGTTTTCCAGCAGTGTCCCAGTGGGATTCCCACAGCACCCTCCTCCCCCTGCTCTGGCCGATGACCATCCCAAGGGGGCCTCCTTAGGCTTTGCTCTTACTGGTCCAGGACAGCAGTTTGTTGCTTTGTTGGTTGTTTGTTGTAGCCTTAAAATTAATAAAACCAGTTGCTAGACAAGTCCCTAAAGACGGTAACACCTCGTGAAGGCCACGGGAATGGTCCCAGAGGAAACATTTCTTGGCTTCCACTGAAACCTGAATTCAGCTTTCATCAACTGCAGCAAGAGCAGAGCTATCCCAAAGGGCCTGAGCCATCCAGAGCCACAGGGATTCCTTCTGTTCCTCTTTTCCCTTTCCAGTCATTTGTTCCCCACAGAAAAGTGCCAATGGTTTTTAGTCTCCAATGGCATTTAGGTGTTGGGTTCTGAATAACTGAGGAATTCCTAATAAGACAGACAGTTGAGTCTAGCAAGTACCAGGAGAGCCACCACTCTGCCTGTTCCACTGCAGCCACGAGCCTGATCGGGCTTTGCCTTATTTCCAGAGCTGGTTTTACAGTTTTCTTGAGGGGGGAGGATGGAGAGCTCTCCATAGACGGGCAGATAACTCAAAACCATCTGCGGCAGAGCAAACTCCTCCAAGAGCCTGACCTTCTTCCATTTCACAGCTTGGTTTCCACCCGCCCACCCAAAGCCCTGTTAACCCCTGTGTGCCAGTGGAGGAACAATCCCTGTGTGCCAGTGGAGGAGCCCCTGGGAACCTGCAGGATGTCCCAGCAAGGCCTGGCACATTCAGCAGTGGCCTCTGCTTTCACTGCAGAGGGGACACATTTTTCCCCGGAAGAAAGTCTGTTCCCCTAAGGAAAGGCAGTGAGGAAGTGGCAAGAGGCAACAGCTGCAGGACAGTTATTTCAGGACTGAATTTAAGAGTCTGATTTAACTGGAAACAAGACTCTTCTAATCTTCTGTTTTCCCTTCCTTGGTACACCAGCACAAAGTCCTCCCGCTCAGCTGGCACAGCCCTTCCTTCAGACTGTTGGCACCCACCACGTGGCTCAGACAGAGCAGGAACTGAAGAAACCAAGGTAGGTTCAAAAAACTGGCTGGATTTTCCAGTTCATAAACAAATGACCAAGTTCAAAGACTGGTCTCATATGTGAGTCACTTGGCCAAGCCACAGCACTCCCCTGCAGCGTGGGGTGTCCAGGTAGGCACTGCACTGAGGGTCAAGGGGATGTCAGGGAGGCTTTGGAGCAGAAATATTCAGAGATGTAACGGGTGAAGATGTGCAGAGCTTGGCGTTTCAAGTCTACCTTGATGTAACAGCGACGAGCATCCCACAAACACCAGGCAAGGAAACCCAAAAATCTGTAGTCACTTAAGGAGAGACTTGGGCATGGAAAACAGATTAAAGGTCCAAATTCAGTGAAGATTACCAAGTACCTGCAGCTCTACAAGCACCCAACATCCTACCCCGAGTCAGGGGAGTCTGGCAGGGCTGATCACGCTGATCTCGTGCAAGCAAAGGGACATTGTTTGTCCAGCTCAGGCCATGGGCCAGGGGGGTGACACAGCAGCACTTTGGTTTGACCAGGAGGATGCCCTGCACCAGGAATAGTCCCACAATGCATATGGGTTCCACAGTGAGTCTTCTGGACTTGTAATATTTGGATTTAAATGAAGCTGAGGTACCAAGTCTGGAGAACGTGCTGCTCCCTTCAGTGGGAGACAGCCACGCTCAGCCCAGTCCCTCAGCAGCCCATCACCCACATTGGACCCTCCAGGAGAAATTTAAGGGACCCACTGAGTCTCCAAGCCTTGGTTATTCCCCCCACACCCACCCAAATGCCAGTGTGCCCCTTTGCCAGCAGTGAGCTGAGGTCTGTCAGCCCTGCCCACACAGAGCCAGGACTGGACCCACTGCAGCTCCTGCTGAGCTGCAACTCAGCAGGAGGAGATTGGAACTGGGGTGAGGATCCAAGGGGCAGCAGTGCTCTGCCTTCACACTGCAGGTCAGCTCCCTCCTTCCCAGAGCACACAGAATTCCTGCTCTTCCCCAGTCCAGGACCAGTTCAAGGTTTGCATCCGTGACTGACCGGAGGGGTTTGGCAGCACGATCCAGGATTGAGATGGAGCCTGGCTGCCCATGAACCCAACACTCCCGCTTTCCCTGGGGATAGCTGCTCCCAGGACTATCCTTCTTGCATGTTCCAACACCTGCGTTGGCCAGTGCTGGAATTTACTTGCCCTTTTCCACACGGAAAAAACAAGATAGCGGGCAACACACGTTTAATATAAACTCACCGAAGATGTGATTAAACATCAACATGTGACCAGACACATCCCCCCCTCGGGACTTTCCACCCCGAGACACTGAAGAAAAGCACATTTTAACCCCCTCAGCTGTGCCCCTTCCATTTGACCCCACATGGGCACTGGACTTTGCCAAATGTCCTTCTCCAGCTAAAATTAACTGTGTGTGTTGGAACCACTTTGCATGTGCCACCCCTTGGGCAGGCAGAGGGTTAATAAAGCTCAGTGCCTGCAGTAAATAAAAAAAATAACAGAACTTGTGCTATTCGGATGCCACCAGCGATTGAAGTTACGAGGCTGTTTCTCAGTTCCCCTCCCTGCTTCAAACCAGACACAACAAACCCCCCAGTTCTGGTTTGTTTATTTATTTGCTACCCCAACCAGCCAGTGGCAACAGACGAAAAAAGCCCTGTCCTTGCCTGACGAGCTATTTTAACATTTCATTCCCTGTGTGGGGAAGTTTGACACTGAAATAAATGGTAAGAAATTCTCCCTGGAGCCCTGAGAGGCCCCAGCATGTGCCACCTTCCCACCTTCTGTGTGGGACGCCGGAATTAATTCCAGCACTGTCCTGGTAGTGCCCTGCCTGACCTGTGCCTGCACAGTTAATGCACCAGAGGACTCCCATTCCTGGGAATGCTGTCCCATTCCTGCTGAAGGTTGTTAGCTGTCAAACTCTCTCTTCATCCAGCATGAAAATATCAAAATGAAATAGGCGTAATCTAGAGTCAGAAAATTACGCTGGCATCCAGCAGAGAAATAACCCAAATCACAGAATCATAGAATCCTGGAATGGTTTGGGTTGGAAAGGACCTTAAAGCTCGTTTAGTTCCACCTCCTACCATGGGCAGAGACACCTTCCACCTGACCAGGTTCTCAAAGTCCCATCCAGAAAAATGGAAGTATAGAAAAAAAGCAAATACAGAAAAAAAATAAATATAGAAAAAAGGAGATATAGGAAAAAATCAAAAGAGAGGGCATCGCTCTCCTTTTCACCCTGTCCCTCCACAGAGCCTGTCCCCCCTCAGGGTCTGTCCCTCCACCTTTTCTGCCTCGTGAAGGTGATCACAAGGAGCTCAAACCCACCTGGGCTCAGAGCAAACACAGCCCCTGCCTGGAGCAGGTCCCAGCACTCACCTGCCCGTGCCACCCGACGTCTGTGCACTCACCTGCCCGTGCCACCCGATGTCTGTGCCACCCGACGTCTGTGCCACCCGACGTCCCCTCCTGCCCCGGGTGTGGGGCAGCCGCAGCTCAGCCGGTCCCTGTGCGGGCAGAGCTCGGTGGGGCAGTGCTGGGTCCCCGGAGCCTCCTCAGCTGCTCCCTCCTCTCGCCTTCCCGCGTCCCTTCTCTCCCCTGTCCCTCCTCTCCCTGTCCCTTCCCTCCCGGGGGCTGTCTGGCCCTGCCCTGCCCGGTGTCGCCTGTCACAGGGCTGTTAGCCCGCCAGACATCCAGAGGATCTGGTTTTTTATGGGAACCCGGAGCACCTGCCTCCTATTCGTTATTATTTTAGTCCATACCAGTAATGGTGCTGGACAAACTTGAGATGAACAAAATTCTTCAGCATTTCACAGGTCAGTCAGAGTGGAGCTTTTTCTGTGGATTGTGTTTCCTCTTCACAGCGAGTCATTACAAACTGATGCAGCTGAAGGGCTCTGGGTGGTTTAAAGGAAACTGGAGTTCAACTGGTTTAAAACCAACCTGGAGAACAAGTAGGGTCCCTGATGGACAAGATAAATTGAACTTCAGATAAAAGCAGGTGACCAAGTACATTTAAAGAGGAGGCTTCTCCACATACCTTCCTTTTTCAAAATAACTCTTTGAGTATTAAAAGGGACGGACAGAGCACTTCACAGCACCAGCTCACAGTGTTACTGTGGATTTATCAGCACGGAGAGGCACGAGCCTGCACTCCTGTTACACAGCTGAGAGCAGCCTCTGTCACCTACAATCCTTTGGAATAAAAGGTGTGCAAGGTTCTAACAGGGGATTAGGAACCATTGGGTCAGGCTGGAAATGGAGATCAGACACCTCCAGGCTTGGTTGGCTTGTCAGTAAAGCCTCTCTCTGCTGGGAGACGTTTATCCAGAGTCACCTGGAGCTGATGGAGGGAAATCTTGAGGGAAACGAGACAAAGTCCCAAAATCAAAGACCCAGGGCAGGGGATGAAAAGGTTACAGACACAGTTCCCTCAGCTGGCAGAGAGCGGTGGGCACCCACGGAGCACCCAGAGCTCTCCTTGCTCCCACCCCTCCCCAGGTCTGCAGGCTGCAGACATTCCTGGTGTTCCCTGGCCTGTGTTCCTCCCCTCAGGGATGGTCCCAGCTCGGGGCAGGATGGCAGTCACACTCTGCCATTTCGAAGGTAAGCCCAGGCAACCCTGTGAGTTAGACGTGAGCACATCAGGGGGTCTACAAAGCAGATCAGGATAAAGCTCAGCCTTATCTATCTTGTCCTCTCCAAGGAAGCAAAAGTGCCTGTGGGAGAGGCTGGACATGAAGCTCTCCAAGCACTGGAAGGTGGGTAAACCCTGCAGCCCCAGGGATGTGACCTGGCCTGGAATCACAGCACCCAGTCCAGCCTCATCCAACAGGACAGGCCAGAACCTAAAGCAAACATCATTTCCAAAGGTTTGGCTTCTAAGCAGTTGAAAGTAAATCCCCACACACCAGGCAAGGGGCCTGTTGCCCCCCTGCATAAAACTACCTCTGGTGCCCCACGCCTTGGAAAGCAACTAATGACATGAAGGCACAACAAAGGCAGGAAGAGGAACCGGTGGGAGGAGAGCAGGTTTGCCTGTACTTTTAATGGACTTTCCAAATGGGAATATCATTCCCTAGCTCTCACTTTAGATCAACCAGAGTTTGAGTTTGGATTCTCAGTGCCTTGACATCACAGAGGCCAACTGAGATGTGCTGAGGAATTCCTACCTTGCCCTTCAATAGTTAAACATCCTCCCTGTCAAAGAGAGAGCCTGAGCTGCCACACAACCTGCTGAGCTTGTGCTGTGACAGATTCAAGCTAAAAAGTGCAGGTGACATATCCAAAGAATCACATTTACACATCTTTAAGCACATTTACAGTCACCAAACCACAGAAGGTCTGCAGAAGGGAAAACCCATCTTCTGCCTCAAAAAGCGGAGAGGTACTGACAATTCAGGAGATGCTGAAATCAGTCTGATAGACTTGAAAATATGTGCCAGTTACCAGACCTCAGCGACCCAAAGGGCAGCCTTATGTAATGTGCTTTACTTAGCAATCCTCTGACATAGGCCTTCCCAATAAACCAGCTCAAGGATTTGTAAGGCTGGGCATTCCCTTCCCTTTGACAGCCTCATAAAGATTATTTCCTATCAGCCATGTGAGAGACTCTGCTGGAAACCCACCAAACACTGCATCTGAGCTGACCTGGGGATGTCAGAGTCCAATTCTAATTTCATCCCAAATTAGCAGGTGGTTATTGGTTGTCTCAAAATGGCATTTGTCAGGAATGAAAATTCTTTGCCAAAATAAGCCATTCAGCATTATTTATGACACAGGCAGATTTTGTTACTCTCCCTCAGGGTATTATCCTAAAACACTGACAGCTCAGCCAGCCCTGGCCCTCTCCCCTTTCGTGTTTGTAACCCAGCCATTGAATTGTGTGTTAGAGGTTGTACTGAGGGCATGAAACCGTCTCACTTCTACATCAAATGAGGATAAAACACAGAAATGACCCATTTTAAGTCTGAGAACCCTGAACCTTTGCTGTGACAAAGGTAAATCCCCTCTGTGCTCACCTCAGCCTCCGTGCTCAACAGTGTGGAGTCCCAGGGAGTTGGATGTGGACACCAGGGAGTTGTCCTTGTTGTCCCACCCCAGCCAGCCCTCAGACTGCAGGCAGGAGTGTCCAAACTCAGCACACAGCCCTGCTTCACACCAGCTCGACTCCCATGCCAAACCAGGAGGCAGCTGCTGGAACAGCATCTCTCTGAGGGACAAAGACAGATTTTGGTCACCTCTGCCATCTCTCCAGGATCCGTCCAGCGTGACACAGCCTTTGGGTGCCTGAGCTGTACAATTCCTGCTGCCTCCAAAGGCCACAGTGCTGCAGGAAGCACTGGAAGGCTTGGCTGTGGAGAGGCTGACCCTGTGCAGCCCCAACCCTCCTGCCCCACAGCCAGGAGCTCAGTGTTCACCCCAGACACGGAGGGAAAGGTGGGACTGAAATACAGAAACTCTGCCAGATAAGTGCTGGGGATCCCTCCCATTCCCCACTCCCCCCAGGGAGTGAAGCCAAACTCCCCTCTCGTTGTCCTGCAGCCTCTGCCACAGGGCTGGGAGCCCCTGGGAGGGGAAGAACAGGAGTTCCTGCAGCACCCAAAAGCACTCGGGGCCTTACGGGGTGTTCAGTGACACCACAAACTGAGGGTCGTTGTCACCAGAGCTGCTTTTTCACCTGCTGCTTGTCCCTGTCCCCTCCCCTCAGCCACAGCCACCACAGCAACAACTCCACCCTCAGCACAGCGGGGGCACCTGGGAACGCCCCAGGAATTCAACCCCAGAAAAAACGGGATCGGCCAAGCAGCCGGTATAACCACACTGGGAAACCCAAACTGGGAAACCCAAACTGGGAAACCAAGCTGGGAAAACTAAACTGGGAAAATCAAACTGGGAGAACCAGACTGGGAAACCAAACTGGCATAACCAAACTGGGAGAACCAAAGTGGGAAAACCAAACTGTGAAAAACCAAACTGGGAAAACCAAATTGGGATAACCAAAGTGGGATAACCAAACTGGAATAGCCAAACCGGGATAATCGAACTGGGATAACCAAACTGCGATAATCAAACTGGGATCATCAAACTGGGAGAACCAAACTGGGATCATCAAACTGGGAAAACCAAACTGGGAGAACCAAACTGGGAGAATCAGACTGGGAAAACCAAACTGGCATAACCAAATTGGGAGAACCAAACTGGGAAAATCAAATTGGGAGAACCAAACTGGGAAAACCAAAATAGGTTTCTGATTCACCTTTTCCAGCGTCCTTCCAGTGGAACCGGTACGTGCCAGAGGAGGTGCAGTGGAGCTCACCTGACCCAGCCCCACGGAGGGAGAGGAGCTGCCCTCGTGTGCTCGGGGGTAACCCGACCTCCCGCCCCGGCAGGGACAGGCCAGATGACACCCAGCCAGGCTGCCCTGGGCCCTGGCCCAAAGCAGGTCTGATATCAGCCCGTCCCCCTGGCTTGGCTGGCAGCTGCACGGTCCCTGATGGCCTTGTGAGGGTTTTTACCACATCAGGGTGGCAGCTGAGCGTTTTACCCCTGAACACCCCGGGGCAGCCGCGTGTGACGAGTTCCCCCGTGTGACTGTGGCCCAGGGTGGGCAGTGCTGGTGCTCACTGCCGGTCACAGGGCCAGGCCAGGCAGCCCAGCAGGGAAAAGCCTGTAAGAACTGGATGCTGGGGAGCAGGAAGAGCTGGGCTCTTCCCTGGGGGAAGGGACTGGGTGCACCTATGTGGGTGAGCAAAGAGGGGACAGCAACAGGCCCCAGCAACAGCCCCGTGGTCATCAAAGGCAAGGGGAAAAGTCAGGTCCAAGGTGAACCTGGGGAATCCAAACAACAATTCAGGAACATCTGAACACGGGGGCAGCTGCAGCAAAGCACAGGAAGGAGGTGAAGGCCCAGCCCTGAGCTCAAGCAGAGTCCCTGTGCCATGGGCAGAGGTGTGGGAAGGTTGCTCAGGGCAGTTAAGGCCTGTTATTGCCCTCAGAGCACTGTCCCTGGACTTCAGGAGAACACTTCTGTGACACACCAGCTCACCCAAGTCTTGTACCAATGAGGAGTCTCAGCCCACTCTTCAAATTGAGCTCCTTCCCCTCTTGCCCTGCCTGCCCTAAACCCTCCTGCTCCTGGGATGGTTCTGCTCCCCTGCTGCTCTCCAGGTCCAGATGTCTCTCCATCCCTCTGGGTGTCTGATGGTCTCTCCATCCCCTCTGGATGTCTGATGGTCTCTCCATCCCCTCTGGATGTCTGATGGTCTCTCCATCCCCTCTGGATGTCTGATGGTCTCTTTGTCCCCTCTGGGTGTCTGATGGTCTCTCCATCCCCTCTGGATGTCTGATGGTCTCTTTGTCCCCTCTGGATGTCTGATGGTCTCTCCATCCCCTCTGGATGTCTGATGGTCTCTCCATCCCCTCTGGATGTCTGATGGTCTCTCCATCCCCTCTGGATGTCTGATGACCTCTCCATCCCTCTGGATGTCTGATGGTCTCTCCATCCCCTCTGGATGTCTGATGGTCTCTCCATCCCCTCTGGATGTCTGTGCTCTCAGGAACACTCCTCTATCTATGCTGTCCCTGTCCATGGCTGCAGGGAATGGCCAGAGCAGAGCCATGGGAAGAGTCGGGCAGCAGGAAGAGAGGGCTCTGAGCAAGGGAGGGCAGACAGTTAAGCACAGAGGGATTCACCTCCCTCTCCTCTCACTCTCCAGCAGGGGACAGGAAAAATTGCACCACTTCATGAATGTGCCATTTGAAACTAAAGAGGAAAGCCCATTTTTGCTGGGACTTTCTGTTGTGAGATGTCCTGAGACATCTCTCCACCTTCTCTCAGTCTCTGGGATGAATCTCTGTGATCCCACTGTCTTAACCTTTCAAAAACACTGCAAGACTTTTCACAAGGAATTTTATTTGATTTCTATGCCATTTCCTTCCTTGAGCTTATGTAGTAGATCAATCAATGCTCCCTTTCACAACAGTCTTCATCCAGGTTCATCCCTGCAGGTGCAACTGCTGCCTTGCTCTTCACACTAACATTGAATTTCTAAAAGCATCACAGGCAGTAATTCTTTTTAGGATCAACGAGGAAGATCTCAGAAATCTTTGCCAGAGTAGTTCCTTGCTGTGCTGTGAAGCTGAACCAGCTGTGAACCCAGCCATGGGAGTCTCCTTTTGCCAGTTATTTCTCTGATGAGACAAGCCCAGGACTGGAGGTGCCCAGGCACCAAAGGTGAGGGTCAGACTTCCATGTGGCCTGGTCCGGGCAGGGAAAGATGATGGAGTCACTGTCAGTACTTCAGGGCCCCTGAAGATGCAAAACTTCATTTTTCAAGTCATCTCAGTTCAAAGCATCCAGTCCTAACAGGTACTAAGTACCCAGAGCTTTCCCTGACACCACTGGAATCCCCTGGATGCACATCTCCCAATGCCTGCATGCTGGGAAGACCACTGGGACTCATCTTGGCCCCAATGCGTGTGTGCATGTGAGTCTGAGTGAATGAAATCCTTTTGTTTTAACAGAAAATCACCTTCCCCTCTTTTAATGTCTCACACTGATTTTTGTCACCTCGTTGCAACATTATTCCCCACGGCACAGCTGAGTTTGGAACTGCCCAGGAAAGGCAGAGCCTCTGAACAGGAGCTGGATGATGATCCCAGTTTACAGCTGGTCTCTGGCAGTGCCCAGGAGCTGGTTTTTCTGTCTTGTTTTGGTGACACACAGTCACACCTGCTCTGGATTTCCACCCCCAAGCACATTCTGCTGCTCTTGGCTGGGCAGACAGGCCGGCTCCGGGTGGAAGGTGGAGGGACATAGTGAGCAGGTCACTTTTCAGGGGAGATGGATGGAGGGATGACGGATGGATGATGGATCATGGAAAGGAGCAGGATAATGTCAGGGGTGTTGGTACGTCACAGCCAGGCTGGGAGAAGGGAGGAAGGCAGGAGTGGGTGCCACAGATGGATCCTGTGTCAGGGCTGTGATGGATGAGGCAGGACCGTGTTCTGGGAAGGGCAGACAATGCCAGTGCCAGGAGCTGAGCAGGAGGAAACCAGACCCATGCAGAGGCCCTGGTTAACCCTGCGTTTAGACAGACCTGCTCTGCTGCTCGGGGGGAAGCTGAAGGGCAAGCAAGTTGCTCGTAGTTTGGGCATTTGCAGAGCCCAGCATGTCCTTGCCAATCTCTTTGAGTGACAGACTCAGAGCCCGGGGTGGCTCAGAGCTGTGACCATGACAGTGAATGGGTCATCCTCTCATTCATGTGCTCCTCAGCTTCATTCAGCTTGTTTTTCAGACATATCTCATTTTACACTCCCCACTCGCTCCTCTCTCTGCACCCGCTGAGTGTGTCCAGTTTGAAGGGGTTGGAACCAGAGTGAAGGTTTCTCCCCCCACAGTGACTGTGAGGGGGCTGAGCTGTCTGGGCAGCCCATGGTGGAGGAGAGAAGGGGAAACCTCCCATGTTTATCACCTGAAATGTCTGACCTGTGCTCCTCAGTACCCCTCTGGACTCCCTCTGGCTCCTCCAGGCAGCGACAGTTTCCCAGTCCTCGCTGGTAGAAGGAATGCACCAGTGAGATGCTCCCTTGGCCACCCTTCCCGCTCCTTCCATGGCAATATTGAAGAACTTGGATCCCACTCCAAACTGGCAGTAGCAGCAAAGTGGGAGCTGCTGATGCAGGAGGGTCAATCCAGCACAGAGAACACTCCCATCAGCCCAGGGAGGGAGAGAGGAAAACTCTAAAGAGCTCCAAAAAGCAGGGAGCGACCAAATAACCCATTAACTGCTGCTGCTCACCTTCTGCAAGCATATGAAGACAAAATTTCTGGGGTTTGTGCACATGTTCATCTTTCAAAGCTCAATTCAAGTTCTCTGTCCCATATATCTACACTAAAAACCCAGCTTTCTCTTCCTGGTGTAGTATTTTCCCCTCTATCCATCATCTTCTAAGCAGCTATCTCATGTTCCAGGGGCTTCTCTTGTCCCCATTCCCTTTCTTTATTTATTCTGCTGGACAATTTTTCTCTCCTTTGTAGCTTCTGGACATACACCTCATTGATGAGGACACTGAGATCTGCAGTTCGTCTTCTCCGGAAGGGTTTTGGCCTCCTTCCTGACTCTCTAGGTATGCCTGCAAAAATAGAACCTGTGCATGGCTGACTGATGAGCACATCCCTGAGAAATAAACTTCCCTAAAGAACAAGCCACAGCCGTCTGCGGCAGAAGCCAAGACACCCTGGCCTTGCCACATGCCACAAAGGTCACCAGACCCAAAGTGCCACCTCAGACAGGACAGAATGCCAGAAGCAAAGGGCATATAAATCTAATGACTGTCAGCTTAACTATGTCAGCTGATTTCTGAGCTCAACCAGAGGGTGAAAGGAGAAGGATGGCTCCAGGTTCACTTTACACGGCTCAATGGATCGAAGCCTCTTTGGAAGTGGGTAGAGCAGCTCCTCAAACGTTGCACTCAGGAAATGTTCATCAACACTCAGCTCTGTGGAGTATCAGACCAACCATCCCCGGATCCCAGAGCGGGTCAGAAGGTGGCAAGAAAACTGGGAGTCTCCACAGAGCAGCTGAGGCCTGTAGGATTTATTTCTCTGCTGTATTTATTCAAAAGGGTTGTCATTTGCCACATCACAGTGCCCTGAGCATTGTTTGTAGAGGTGCAAGGTCACAGTGCTCAGACAAGGCTCAGGCACAAGTCACAGAATTGTGGACTCACAGAGTCCTTTAGGTTGGAAAAGCCCTCTGAGATCACTGAGTCCAACCACTCCCCAGCACTGCCACGTTCACCACTAACCCACATCCCCAAGTGCCACATCCATGGGTTTTTGGAACCCTTCCAGGGACGGGGACTCCACCACTGCCCTGAGCAGCCTGGTCAGTC
Source organism: Pipra filicauda (assembly GCF_003945595.2). NCBI lineage: Eukaryota > Metazoa > Chordata > Aves > Passeriformes > Pipridae > Pipra > Pipra filicauda. The sequence goes on from NW_024103435.1 coordinate 56,330, forward strand.
CTGGAGAACCTGACAGTGCCCTGGCCTGGCAGTTGACATGGAGCTGCAGCCGGGTCACTGATGGTCACCGAGCCACAGAGGGGGCACTGAAGGGGGGGCTCTGCAGGTCCCCAGTCCCTTCTCCCATCAGGGCTGGCCTGTCTGGAACAGCAGCTGGGAGCAGCCAAGGCTTTTCCACTGAGTCCTATCAACCACCCCACACTCCCTCAAGGATGCAGGTTTCCCCCTCTCTGATGACCTCTCCCAGGCCTGCATCAGCTTCCTGGAGAAGCCTTTTCCTAATGCCCAACCTGAACCTCCTGAGGTGGAACCTGTGGCCATTGCCTGTTGTGATTTGGCAGCACCGAGAAGTGTTTGTCCCTGTCCCTTCCGTGACCACCCCTCGCTCTGCTGGCCACACACCTCCCAGTTCAGCTTTATGATGAGCACACAGAGCTGGTTCATCTCCAACCTGGCATCCACCAGAACCTCTGTGTCCTTTCCAGGCAGGTGGAATATTATGCTGATCCTGGTCAGTAAACATGAGATGATCATGAAGCTTCTGTGTACAGTTACCAGGACAAAAGTGAAGGAACTTGCTTTCTTTAAAGATGTGGAAATGGATAAAGGACTAAAAGGAGCTAACAAACATGAACAGAGCAGAGACCAAGGTGAAGGTGGAGTGACAGTGTTGTCAGCATGGCATGACCTGAAGAAGGGTAAACACTGCTGAAAGAATTCCTGAGTCAAAAACCATCTTGACAAACCATCTCCCATGAGGCAGCTTTGAATTTGAAGCTTCCAAACCTCAGCATGTCAGAGTCAGGGATTTAGGATTCCTGGCAACATTCCTCTTCTAATGGTTTTGCTTACCAGAAAGTCTGTCATTAAGGCTGTGTGAGGAATTGCTGCCATGCTGCAGTCTGATATCAGCTGTCATTAATAGCTGGGCAGCCCTGGCTTATGAAAGGAGCACACTGGATGTGCTCAGAGGGGATACACGCTGTCTCCACCTGCCTTCAGGGAGGAAGGCACTGTGGGTGATGGAGTTGGTTTGACCTTGCACGGGTGGCATGAAAACGCCCCCCCTGCCAGGGCCACCGGGGCCCTTTGCTGCTCTCGGGGGCCTGGCTCTGACCCCCAAGGTTTTGTCACAGAGAAAAGTCAGTTTGGAGGGTAAGACAGAAGTTCAGCTGTTCCATCCCTGTGTTGGGGCAGGTTTTCATCTACTTGGTCTTCAAAATCTCTTGATTTCCTTCCATCTTGATGTTCCAGAACTTCCTGAGGCTTCGGTCTGAGCCAGACTCCAGTGGAGACCCTCACAAACGAGAGACCCAGGCATGGGGACCTCCCCACCAAACACAGATGGAAACAAAATACTGGGGTTTTTTCTTCTGTTACCTTAATTTCACAGTGTACTCCCTTCCCAGCTTCACTCCTGCAGGTCCTGTCGGGTCTCTTGTCCTGAGCAGTTTGAGAAAGGATGTTTGACTGGGCTTTATGTCTTTTCCAACCTGCTCTGTTTGCAAAGCCAGGTTAAGTGATTAAGTAAGAACTGACAAATATCAGCCCAGGTAGGACACAACAGATTCCTTAAAATGAACAGTGAACAAATGTAGACCAAAAAAAGATGAAATGGGTTCGCTCTGCAGCGTTGAGAGGGTGAGAAGGTGTGAAACCTCTGTTTTAAATAATAATGATGGCAAATTAAACCAAAGCTGGGAACAGAGGACACACAGATGGGAATTACCATGGAAGCAGTGGAAGGAAAACTATCTGCAGTTCCAGCACAGGCTGCTGAGTATTGCCAGGGAAATACCAGTGCCAGCTTTTGATCTCAGTTTTTGAGGCCTCCACCAGAGTCTGGGGGACACTGCTCTTTGTCCACGTTCAAGAACAACCTGCTCAAGCAGGAAGATGGGTGGAGATGGCACCATGGGCTGTTGAGGGAGGGGAGGGCAAGCTGTATTAAAATAGAGTCAGGGAGGTTTGTTTGCTCATTCCAACAAAAGAGAGATGGGTGAAAAAAACTACTAAATACCATAGAAAGGTAAATACCAAGAGAAGGGATGAAGTGGCAGGATGACAAAGGAAATAACTGCCCATAAAGGGAATATCAGAAGATTTTTAACACTCAGATCTGGCCAGAAGAGTGTCCTAGTTAGAATAATAAGGCAGAGGGTCTGACAGAATTCCCATGGATTTATTTTATAATGGAAATGTGTTTCTGCCACTCAAATTCAGAGGCCTTTGCTAAGGTCAGGAACGACGTCTGAGAGGACAAATGGCCAGGGGACACTGAGCTCAGAAACTCTTGGCTGCAGCAAATGCCAGTTGGGAGTGACTTGCTCTGCAGTTATTTTGGCAATTTGTTGTCTGAATGGCCCTTGGACATTCTCTCTCAGTTGCCAAACTGGGGTGAACTTTGTGCCCAGCACGACAGGGCATCCCCAGCCCAGCCCAGCAGCAGCAATGGAGGGAGCTGTGGGACCTCACTGGAGAGAACCAGGCAGTGTCACCCCAGCTTTGCACACCACCAACATCCCTGCCACCCCTTAGAATGGGAGGTCCCAGTTCTTACCTGCTGCAAGACCTCCACATCCTTTAGGTAGAAACCACAGATTGGTGTTTCATCCAAACAGAAACACCACTTTTGTGTGTTTGTCTGTTCTCTGTCAGCCACAGTGGTGATTCTTCCATCCCAGGATGTGCTGAGCTGGAAGGGACCCACAAGGACCATCCAGTCCAACCCTCAGCCCTGCACAGGCCCAGCCCCAGAGTCCCACCCTGTGCCCCAGAGGATCAGCCAAACCCTCCTGGAGCTCTGGCAGCCTTGGGGCTGTGCCCACTGCCCTGGGGAGCCTGGGCAGTGCCCAACCAGCCCCTGGGGGAAGAACCTTTGCCTGAGATCCAACCTGAGCCTGCCCTGACACAGCTCCAGCCATTCCCTGGGTGCTGTCCCTGGCCCCCCCAGAGCAGAGCTCAGTCCCTGCCCCTCCTCTGCCCCTGCCCAGGAAGGTGGAACTGCAGTGAGGTCTCCCCTCAGTCTCCTCCAGCTGAACACACCAAGTGCCCTCAGTGTCCTCACACGGCTTCAAATCAAGGCCTTTCTCCACCTTCATGTCCCTCCTTTGGACACTCTCTAAGAGCTGCATACCTCTCTGATTTGTGTGCAGGTACCTGTGCACCTCTCCCTGGCAGCATTTCCCTGGGACCTGCTGGGTGCTTTGGGGCCTGAGAATCCCCACAGTTGCCTTGGGGTTCACAGCTGTGCTGCCTTGGGATGGAGAAGGTGGAAAGCTGTGCCCCAGGGAGTGTCCCTTCCTCCCTCAGCCCCTGGCTGGCAATCGGGCTGCCAGCAGAGCTCCTGCCCCCCTGCCCTGTGCCCACTGCCCCTGCTGCAGACTATAAATTACCCATGGCCACTTTTACACCTCACTACAGTTATGCCCAAAAAGCTTCCAGTCCCAGTGGCTCTAGAAGTGGTCAGAGCATCTGCCTGTCCAAACAGGTGTCGATAATAAGGAAATACTCCCCTCGGTGAGAGGAATTTTAGAAGCTGTGAGGAGAGGTTGCAGGGGCAGCGTGAAGGCAGCTCTGTTTACCCTCTGACACCCCTGGGCACGTGGTTCCAAGGACAGGAGCTCTCCCTGCAAACAGATCCCTGGCAGAGCCTGTGCCAAACACAACTGCTACAACGCAGCCCTTGTGCTGTGCCTTTTGGTTAGGAATGTTCTGCTGGACCAGGAATTCCCAGGCTGTCCCCTGAGGAGGTGGAAAGCACAGAACTATTGCATGGTTTAACTGGAGAAATGAGCATTCCTGAGGCAACCACTGGAAAAATCTTTCTCCAGACTTTAGGACAAAGCACACAAGACCCGACACAGCTGCCCTACAGTCCACAGTCCCTTTCAGAGCTACAGAGAGCACGCAGAGGCTCTCAGTCATTTCTCGGTGTTTGGTGAGATGCACTGAGCAATTTGGTTGTGAACCAAAGACATCTCAGTGCCACCACACAGAAAAGAAATTCATTGTGGGAACAAGCAAACCCAAATAAAAGTCTCTTCATACTCATAAATGAGTGTTTCCTCACACTCCATCATCCCCCAGAGGTGAAGAATTGCCTGGCTTTGATGGATTTGGATGAAGTGGGAGAAGGGGACACAGTGCCCTGCCAACAGCTCTGTCAGCAGCCCCAGCCCCAGCTTCAGGGCTTGGCTGTTTGTCCTGGCTCCCTGTGAGTACGGGGGTGAGTCCCCAGCACACACATTCCAGAAGAAACCATCCAGCAGAGCGTCTGCTCCAGCCCATGCCAGAACCCACCTCCCTCTCACACTGGTTGTTCTCTGTGTGCTGTGCCCTGCAGGAAGGTGAGCTGGCCAAGAGCTGTTTAGATTGAATATTAGGAACAGTTTCTTCACCAAAAGGTTGTCAGGCACTGGCAGAGGCTGCCCAGGGCAGTGGGGGAGTCACCATCCCTGGAAGTGTCCAAAAAACACGTGGCTATGCTGCTTAGGGACGTGGGTTCCCGGTGGCTTTGGCAGTGTTGGGTGAATGGCTGAAATCAATGATCTGCGAGGTCTTTTCAGCCTAAATGATTCCATGATTCTGTGTTTTGTAGTCAAGGGCTGCTGGGTAGTATGGGAACTTCAGCCTAACCTCTGCTAGTCCTGAGATGTCCCTCCTGCTCCAGGCTTTTTGTCTCCACTGCCACAGGCAAGATCACCTGTTTGCAGTGGTGTAGGACAGTGTAACCCCATGTTAAAGCTAAGGATTCACCCCTAGAGGAAGAACTGGAGCTGGGGAGTTGTGATTCCATCACAGCCTCCCAGAACATGCCATGGAAACAGGTCTGTGTTACTGTGCCCTACGGTCTGTGTGGGAAATGTCTCCCCTGGACCATCAATTACAACACACAATCAGCTCCACTGAGCCAGAGTGTCACAGCACAGTCCTGGCAAACGGCCCTTCCTCCCACTTCTCCCTCATTAGGCTGCTCCTCCCCTGCTTGGTCTTTAATTAGCTTGTCATCAGCAACTTGGCCTGGGTTGAACACCTCGCATTGTCCCAAATGAAAACATGTAAGACAGATGGGACACCAAAAGCAGCAGGAGAGGAGGGCGAGGAGACATGCAAGGCAATCAATATGCGTCTGACTGCAGGGACAGCCTTGCCAGGGGCAGCAGTAAGAGCTCAGCTGGCTTGGACAAACTGGGGGTGTTCAGACTGTAGGTTGGCTGAGACCAAACGACCTTGTTACAGCAAACCCAACGTAGGTCCAACAGCAGGGAGAGACAAAACCCAGCAAAACCAGTCACCTTGAGGAAAGAAGCTGTTTATTGTGCCATTGAAGAGCCCAGCCATGATCAACCGGCCCATTTAGCTTGGAGCAGTTTCCCAAGGAAGCATTGCCACACCCCCGACTCCCTGGTTTTCCCTCCTTCAGAAGCCAACATTTGGCCTCAAATCACCTTTTCCCTGCGTTCTGCAGCGGGCTGTATTCCCTGTGTGCCACCCACGGAGCTCAGCAGATGCTCCATGGAGCCAGTGCAAAACATTGAGCCAGTACACGGAAGGAGGGAGAGCAGCAAACATGCTGGACGGGGAGGGCAGCCCATCAAACTGGCACCTGTTGTCAGGCAGAAGCCAAGGCTTGTGTCAGCCTGCTGCAAATGTTTTCCCTTCGACCCCCGTGACCTTTTCCATCACACTTCGTGAGGCAGACTGCTCCCATTAAGTGCCACTCGATCCTCTGCTAATGCAGCAGTTATGAAAGGCCCACAGCACTTGTCACTAGGATAAACACCTCTGCAGCAGAAGGGGCACAGACTCGCTCTGCCCTCTGCTCCCTCACCTCCCTTTCCTGTTTGCCCAGCACCACTGTCACAGCCTCTGGGTTGGAGCAGGAAAGCTGAGCCTGGCTGAAGCTCTGACCTCTGCTCAGGCTCAGCTGCCAGTGCCTGAACGAGCACATGGAGAGAGGCTGGTTTTCTGGTCAGAGAAACGTTCCACTGCAAGGGAGGGGTTCAGGGTGAAGCACTGGCTGTGCTCCCCTCACCACTGAGCATCACAGGGGCTCCATCAGCTCTGACCAAGACAGGTCCTGCTGCAGCCTTGTTGTGCTCAGGAAAAAAGGTCTCAAGCTGTGCCAGGGGAGGGTCAGCTTGGACAACAGGAGGAATTTCTTCCTGGAAAGGGTGGTCAGGCATTGGAAGGGGCTGCCCAGGGAGGTGGTGGAGTCCCCTGGAGGTGTCCAAGGAAGGCCTGGCCGTGGCACTCAGTGCTCTGGTCTGGGGGACAAGGTGGGCATTGAGCACAGGGGGGACTCGATGACCTCAGAGGTCTTTTCCGCCCTAAATGATCTGTGATTCAGTCTCAGGGGAGCATGAACCCACTTTCTCCTCTGGACCTTTCGTTGACACTGCCCTCAGTCTTCAGAGGTGTGACCCGGTGTTGGGGTGGCACACAGGGTGACCTGACCAGTGCCACAAGGAGCTGGCACTAACGGGCAGTGGACGGGGGGGCACCACTGCCCTGCAGGACTTGCTCAAGGAAAAGAAGAGCTCAGGGGTCAGGGCAGCCTCTCCTCCAGGAGTGTGCAGAACCATGGCCACCACTGTGGGTACAGGGGGAGGTGAGAGCCTGGAGGACACGGATCCCTCTCAGCTCTGGTGCCATGTGTCTCTGGCCTCTTCAGAGCACAAACAAACTGCCATTAATGTCCTGCCAGCTGCCCCTTCCAGCTCCTGGTATCGCTCACGTGAGTGACCAGCACCAGGTATTTCACCAGCTCTTTGAGGGAGGTGAATAAATTAATTTCTCTCCCCAGAAGGGGACTGGACACACCCAGTATCTGGCTCATCAGCCCTGTGGAGAAACCTAAGGCCTCCCAAAAAGGGACTTACTTTGGAAAAAATGGCACATATGGGGAAATTCTAGTGAATTAAAAGGTCCTCAGCATCTGCGTTGAAATGTTTGTCTAAGGAGCAGAAAGAGCAATGAAATGAAGAACCTTTCTTTCCCAGCAGCTCTGGTGCTCCAGCCCTGGCTCTCTCAACTGTGTCAGGGGCTTCCTGGGTCTCAGAGAGCAAGAGAACCTTCAGCCAGCAGAAGGAGCTGGTTTCCAGCAGTTGTGGTGGCTGGTGACAGCAGCAGCACCCTTTGGGGCCACTTGGGCTGTGGGTGACCTGGGGAGTGAGTGCTCAAGGCAGCTGTGCCTGTCATACCCTGTCTGGCCTGAGTGGTATGAGATTGCTTTTGGGCGAACAGGGGGTGAGTCTGCAGAGACACCCAAGTATTACCTGCTTTGGGTTAGAAATGAACCCCTTCTGGACCAGCATCCACTGAGGGGGGTTCCTCTGGTCACTGGTCTCTGTGCAATGCCCTGAGTCATGTCTGTGTTTAGGGAAGGGACTTCTGAAGTCTCTAATCCAAGCCCAAACTCTTCTAGAGCTGTACCTGCTCAGGTGGTTTTGGCTCTCATGGGAGGAAGCAATAGAAAGGGCAGTGGTTTGTTTGTAGGATCACAGCTCACTGCTCTGGTCACTGTGAACACAGTGGTGGTTCCTGCCCCAGACACCCTGCAGAGCTGGCCACCAATCCTGTGGGCTACCTGGCCATCCCTTATTGCCTGTCATGAGCATTCCCCACCGAGGAAAGAGTCACCAACACTGAGGAAGGGCTGTGAAATCTGCCCATTACAGCAAGAACAGTTTTGAGGAGAACTTTCCCTATTTCTGTTGCACTTGAGGTAGAAGAACTGCAGAGATCTAAGGGGGAATCACAGCACAGCCAGGACCCTCATCCAAGGGTTTGGAGAAACCAGCCACTGCAGATGAAGCAGCAAAGTTCATGCTGCTGCAGGTCACCAGCAGCAGCTTTCTGTGGGTAAGGCAAAAGGAGGAATGGGGGCAGTGACAGAGACCTCTTTAAATCACCAGGGAGAGATTCCTGCCCATCTGACCTGCAGCTGAGTGCCTGGAAAAGACAAAGGAGCCCACTGAACTCCAAAGGGAGTGATGTTGTCTCAGCCCTTGGCACGTGACTGCCATCCAGGTGGTGATAACTGGGCATAATTTATTCAGGTAGAAATCCCTCTGCCCACTCCAACAACGCTTTGTTTGCTTTGTCCTGAATAACAAGCCCACTCGTGCCCTGGAAATGATGGTTCAGAACACATGTGCCGAGTTCCCAACCCTGGGCAATGACAAGAAGTTTCATCAGCTCAGATAAATATCCCTCCCCCTCCCCGGCAACAGGCCCTCGTGCTTCAAATGTCTCACCTCCCCTACCTGCCAACATTTGAACTCCAGAAATACGGCCAGCTGGGAGGGGGCCTGGGATGGGCACTGCCACCCACGAGATACCTGTCAGGCCAGGGCAGGCGTTTGGAGGGAGCCTGGGGTGAGCAAACAGCTCAGCAGCAGCAGGACAGGCCTGGCTCTGGGAGGGTGGGCAGCCTGTGGGTCACTGAGCAGCCCAGAGCCCTCTCTGGAGCAGATGGAGTTTCTCCAGCTCTCCCACTACCTCTGGAGCGCTCCAAGGCTGCAGCAAGGCTCCGGTGGAGACTCCACCTCCCTGCAGCAGGTTCAGGAGCTTCAGGAGGTGCTGGGCACTCACCGATGTTGGTGTCAGCCTTCCCATCACCTACCAGCACTTCCCAGTAACCCACCAGTATCTTCCAGTGTTGCACCAGATACTTGCTGGCCCTTCTCCCTGCACAAAGGCTGCTCTGGGTGGTGTGTGATTCCCAGCAGTGCAGAACACCCTTGGGAGATGCCCCTGGAGGGCAAACACTTCCCTCCACAGAGTTTCCTCACACCTACAGCCAGGGGCTGAATCTTGCTCTGCATTACACTGAGCCCAAAACAGCAATGCAGGGAAACAGGATTTTGGGGTCATTCCCACTGCTCATGGGACCATTTGTTCTGCAGAGCCAGAAGTTCAGAACCATCTAGCACGGCCTTGGTGATGTGGAGGCACTCAGGTGTGGTGTGTCACATCCACACAGGCCACCCCTGACAAAAAATACCACTTGGAACTTACTCTTGGAATAATCCTGCCCAAGCAGAAAGCCAGCACAGCAGAAATGCAGAGCAGCCTCTGTCCCCAGGCCCTCCTTTATCTCCCCCTCCAGGAGGGCTCTTTGAGAAGTGACTGTGTTATAAATATCTCACAGGTGGGTGTCAGAGGACAGTGCCAGACTCTGTTCAGTGTGGCCAATGACAGGATGAAGAGCAATGGCCATACACTACAACACAAGAAGTTCCACCTCAACACAAGGAAAAACTTCTTCCCATGGAGGTGGCAGAGCCCTGGAATAGCTGCCCAGGGAGGGTGTGGAGTCTCCCTCTCTGGAGACATCCCAAACCCACCTAGATGCATTCCTGTGTCACCTGCTCCAGGTGACCCTGCCTTGGCAAGGGGGTTGGACTGGATGATCTCCAGAGGTCCCTTCCAACCATAACAGTTCTGGAATTCTGTGATTATGGAATGGCTCTTTGTTTAGCACGGAATAACCCCTATCCAGTCAGGGCCTGCTTGCTGGAGAAGCTGTTAATTGCCTCCTGTGGTCTTCTGTCAGCAACATTATCCCCTCCTGCCCTGCTGGGACTGGGATGAGGGATTGTCCTGCTCTGTGGCTGCAGTGGGATACGGAGAAGGGGAGGGTGAAACATAATCTGAGAAATAATATCTACGGCAGCAAGCGATGCTAATCAAAAAATCGTGAGGGAAGCAGGATTCCAAGGAGGGAGGAATGCTGGGGGAGGAAAAGCATGGACATCTCTTGACGAAGGTCCAGGATCAGTTTGAAAGGGCCCAAGAAATTCTAATTTAACGTCTATTTTTAATACAAGCCCCGTGTGTGAGGAGAGCCCCGCCCGCTGCGCCGCGATCTCGTTACTGCCCAGATTAGCAACAAAAAGATTAATTTAGACAGGATGGAATAATTTTGAACAAAAGTGTCACTGCCTTCTGAGGAGCAAGGCTGACCCGAAAAGATCACGTACAGGGAAACCCCACACCACAGGCAATCCCTCCTGGAGAGGAGTCCCCCAGCTGGAAACACAACAGTTTGGGCTCATTTCAGCACAGCTGGGGTGGCACCACTGATGTCAGATGACTGTAATATGTCTCTTTAATTGATCATAAATACATGTATTTCACTACAGCTGACAATAAAATCTGTGGAGACAGCCCTCAGAAGCTTCCCGCTTGCCTGTCCTTTGTTTTCCTGGCTTGCATTTTAATTCCTCCAAGTCATACAGAAATAAAGGATTGTGCTCATTCTCTGTCCCTTTTCCAAGAGCTGCAACCTCCCTGACAAGCCCCCAGCCCTCTCCAGGGCTGGGCCATGCAGAAGATGACGAGCTATTGTAGCTGGAGTCTCCATGGTTCTCCTCCTCCTTGAGGTCAGCCCTGCAGGGAGAGGCAAAGCTCCCCTCACACTGCTGGATGTCCAGGCATGGCCCCTCTGGGGCCTCCAAATTAAAGGCTGATGGCAGAGCTGAGAAGGCACAACAACATTTGGGTTGCACTGAGGCAACTTGCCCAATTATTAACATTTTTGTGTTCTTTTCTTTGCCAGAGAAACTGAGCTTTTACTGGCACGGAAAATCACCTCCTCCAAACACAACCGAGTCATCTCTCCAAGTTGCTATCAACATTTCTGCAGAGCATCCTGCTCCAAAGGAGCCAAATCCAGGTGGGATCCTATAACCACAGCCCCCTCCCAGTCCCACCAGCCCTTTGACACAAAGAAATTCATCCTGCCCAGGGGCCGCCCCAGAAATCCCTCCATCCTTTCCAAAACAGAGCAGCTGCTTAGCACTGGCTCAGCACAGCAGGTCAGAAGATGATGAATTCTGTATTCACTTGAGAATTTTTAGGGAAACACAAGCCCAGCTGTGCAAGCTGGAAGAGGGTGGAGACATGTAGTCCAACGCTGCACTGAACAACCCTTCTAAACCATGGGGACTTGGCTACAAACTGCCCCCAAGGCAGTGACCTCTGGTAGGAGAGACTTCCTTGATCTCACATGGAGAATTCTCCCCCACTGTTCCTGCTGCTGGGAAGCAGTGAATGAGTTCCTTGTTTTACTTTGTTTGCGTGCAGGGCTTCTGCTTTACTTATTAAACTGATTTATCTCAACACACGTTATCTCATTTTTGCTGTTCTGATTCTCCCCCCATCCCACTGCAGGGGAGGGAGAGAGGGAGTGAGTGAGTGTGGGGTTGAGCTGCCAGCTGGGGTTAAATCAGGACACTCACTTGGAAGCAGGAGGGATCCCTGACCACCAGCCCAGCTCAACAGCTCCGAGCTGACCAGGCTGAAGGAGCAGATCCCAGCGTGAGCTGGGCTGGGATCACTGCAGCCCTCCTGCATGACCATAGAAGGTAAAACCGAGCCCTGGCAGGCCTGAGGCCAACAATACACTTAAGGCATAAATGTTCTGGTGTTTCGTGCAACTCCATCAAAAATCTTAGAAAAGCTTATTTTTGGCTGAATCAGGTGTCAGTGAAAGGAGTGCCAACTGCAGTGCTCCTCTGCCAAGGCAGGAGGGGACAGACTGCCAGGGACGCCCACGGGGTGCAGAGCGGAGGATTCGCCAGAGGCTCAGTCTCACAAACAGGATCCACCACAGCCAGCCTGATTTCATCCCTTCCCCTCTTCCCCCACACCCCACATTTGTGGGAAGACAGCAGGAAGGGTGTCACTGGTGCTTCACAGATGTCTACACGCCCGAAAGGGCTCTGTCTCTGCTGTAGGCAGTGCCCTACACCACTGTCTTGGAAGGTGAAAAGCATTTTGGGGCTGGCTCTGTGAAGTCTCCATCTGCCCCAGCTCTGTCACAGCGTGTTCCCTGCCCATTCCAGTGGAGTAACCTCCATCCCAGGAGGCTGCTGCTCCAGCTCCATGTAGTTCAGCAGGGTTGCACCACCACAACAGGCTCCAGGACAGAGCATCGGCTCTTGAAAAAATACCTCTGGCACCACAGAATTCCCTTTTCCCTCTAATGAGGCCTCTGTTTTCTTGGGAAAGCACGGAGAGCTCAGACAGAGGGCAGCAGTGTGGGCCCATGGCCAGAGCAGTGCCCTGGGCTGCAGCCACTGTCTCCTCTGGTCTCAGCACTGCAGGGGCTTGGCTGAGCTCGGACAAGGTCTCTCTCCTCAGCCATCCTGTTTCACAGAATCCCAGAACCAGCTGGGTTGGAGAAGATCTCTGAGATCATGGAGTCCAACCTTTGACCAAACACCACCGTGTCAACTAGACCAGAGCACTGAGAGCCATGTCCATCTTAAACACCTCCAGGGACAGTGACTCCACCACCTCCCTGGGCAGCCTGTTCCAACATCTAATCACCCTTCCTGTGAATAAATTCTTCCTAATGTCCAACATAAACCTCCTGAGGCACATAATTTGTGATTATTTAGACCAGCAATGGTCTCCAATTTAGGGGCAGAAGCAGCCTATGAAATGGTTAAACACAACTAAGGTGGAGAAGCACAAGTGGAGTCCTTTGGGGCATCAGCCATGTCTGGGTTGTTTTCCCCTCACCACCCCCAGACACTCCAGGTCTCCTCACCATCACAACTCCACTGCTGTCTGCGCATGACCCAAGGACACACAGTGACACTGTGACACGCACAGTGACACCGGATCTCCCAGGTTATCAGAGTCCAGTGTGCTGGGAGAGCCACATCTCCTGTCAACTCCCACGCACACACCAGCTGCTCCTGCCTGTGACTGACAGGGTTTGTTGTGCTCACAAATCTCCATGAGGCCTCTGCACGGCTTTTTAAGACTGTCAGGTCTTTCACGTTGGGAGGAGCCCTCAAGAAATCACCCTCACAAGCAGGTCTTGTGATCCTCACAAGCTCTTCAGCCACCCTCACAGCACTGTTGAGGACCATTCGACTGAGGAAACCACTTCCTTGGAGTTGTAAGGGAGCTGACAGCAAAAAGAGGAGGAGAATTGCTCTTCCTTGGTCTAACCAACCACCCTGCACAAGGAAGAGCCCTGTAGGTTGGCCCAATGCCCAAACACCTTTGAATCTTCTCTTCTCTGTTTACAGTTCTCAAAGCATTTCATTTTGCTCTTAATATAAAGACCAGATCATCTTGTTGCAGGTGAAGAATGATAGGATGAATTATAGGATGCTTTTATAAGGCGGGATGTATTTCTAGAACATTTACAAGTCAATCTGTGAGTTCACAATTCAAAATAAATTGCCCTTGAGACACATGGCAGGTGACGTGAGCCCAGCGCTGTGCCGGAAGGTTTGCAGTGCTGTCACCCACACCCGTGTCCACGGGGAACAAGGACAAGCTGTTCCTGTGTGTCCTCAGCCTTGTTAACAAAAATGCCACCTGCCCTTCAGGCACTGACACCACGAGTGCCAGCGAGGCCTCATTCTGTGGGTAAGGGGACAGGGACAGCTCAGGGACAGCTCAGGCTCATTAACAGCGACGCCTGACGTCCTTCCCCTCTTCTGCACGTTTGTGTTTCTTTGTTTCCTGTGCTGATCTCTGATTCCCTTTCCCTCCATGCCACAGGAATTGTGTTTGGCCTCTATTCCCACTGGCCCACGGGAGGCTCCTCTGAGGCACCTCTCACCTGTCTGCTGCCAACAAAGGCAGGAATGGGGAACCAACAGCCCCACGGTGCCATTGCTGACCCTGAGGTCTCCAAGGCAGGATGAAGCCTCCTGCCAGAGCACTGTGCTAGTCCCACATCCCTGCAGGTCAGTGGCTGAAGTTAACCCAAGTTACTGGGAATTCAGTAAGGGTTCAGGACCCACTACTGGAGAGGCTTTTTAAGGGACCTGTATTAGACACACTGAGAAATTCAGGAAACATGAAACACTTGGGAATGAGCAACAAAGCTGAGCAACAGGTATGGAGAAATAAAGCAGCAAATCCTGCTCCCTCCAGGCAAACTCTCTTTTGCCACTGCTGCTGGGCTTTAAAAACAGTGACAGGGATGACTTCCAGAAGATAACTGAGCCTGCTGCATCCCACTTATCTGGGACAGGCAAAAAGGCTTCTGGGCGGGGGAAAGCCAGCAAGGAAGGGACCAGGAAATGGTCTCCTGGAGGAGTGTGTGAGATCTCCCTCCCATCACTACACAGGAAATGCACATGCAGCTCCCCCTCCCATCCAAGGAATCGGAAACCAGTCTCTTGGAAAAGGGACTTGAACTGAAATGCAACTTTCAAGCTCATCTTGTGCTGGCTGGGTCTGTTTTTAAGGCACTCACCGAAAAAAACTGATCCCTGCACGTGGTCTTTTAGCTGCCTGGGCCATTCCTTTGCCTCCTCCAAGGGCATTTTCCAGTGTCTTGTCACCAGTTCAGCTGCTTCCTCCAGGTGTCAATCCAGCCTCCTCCAGCCCCCCAAGGAGCAGTGGGATGTACCTTTGGGCTGAAAGAGAACACAGAAGAACAGATTGCTGTGACAACAGGCATGTCAGAGGAGATAAAAACACCTCCTCACCAGTCTGGTGAAAGTGAGTAACAGAAAATCCCTGTGGTCATGTGGCTTTTAAACCTGCACAAACTCAGCCCTGTCCCAGCACTGACTGCCTGGCCAGGCCCAGGCCTCTGCTCTGCAGGGACATCTCTGAGTTAGCACCAAAGAGCTTCTTCCGCTCGGCAACGCTGGAGTAGGAGGAAGGAATTAGAGGTCCTTTGTGCATCTAATACCCAGGATTATTCTCATGGAATATTTCCTTGGATCAGTCCAGCTGACTTGGGCCACAGTCCCGTACGGGCTCCAGTGAGTGGGGAGGGAATGCAGCCGTGGCAGGGCTAGGATTTTACACATTACAGCAATGGGGTGAGAAAACTATTTACACCATTATTTACAAGAGCATGCAGTGACAGGACAAGGGGGAATGGTTTCCCACTGCCAGAGGGCAGGGTTAGATGGGATACTGGGGAGGAATTCTTCCCTGTGAGGGTGAGGAGGCCCTGGCACAGGTTGGCCAGAGAAGCTGTGGCTGCCCCATCCCTGGAAGTGTCCAAGGCCAGGTTGGATGGGGCTTGGAGCAACCTGGGATAGTGGAAAGTGTCCCTGCCCTTGGCAGGGGGTGGAACGGGATGAGCTTTAAGGTCCCTTCCAACCCAAACCATTCTGGGATTCTATGAAAACACTTTTACATTGGCAATTCCCATACTGGGTGCATGGAGCAGTTTTAAAGCCTGGCAGTCTCCACAGCAAGTACATTCTACAAACCCTAAACCGAGCAGTCTCAATTATTTACTCGTTTATAAAGTTAAAACTATCAGACAGACAGAACCATCTCTCAGACAGACATTCCCCTCTGACTGCCATGTATTTTTGGCTGAAGGTATCCCTCCAACTCTCTAACAGGAAGGGGGAGCCGGGGGAGGTCGGGCTCTCTTCCCAGGGAACAAGGGACGGGAGGAGAGGAAACAGCCTCAAGCTGCAACAGGGGAGGTTCGAGTTGGACATCAGGGGGAATGTCTTCCTGGAAAGGGTTGTTAAACTTATGAAGGGGCTGCCCAGGAAGGTGGTGGAGTCACCACCCCTGGAAGTGTCCAAGGAATGACTGGACGTGGCACTCAGTGCTCTGGGCTGTTTGACAAGGTGGTGACTGGTCACAGGTTGGACTCGATGAAATTGGAGGTCTTTTCCAACCCAATTGATTCTCTTTCTAGAGGTTAAATCAGAAGTTTGGGTCCCTTTTTCTATCAGTGGGGGTTTTTACCTGAAAAAGAATTAGATCCTGACTTTATCCAGCGTCACAGACCAGGTAAATCTGCACCAGGTAAACCAGCAAAATGCCAGAGAATCACCTCGACCCCTCCAGCTGCAGAGCGGAGCCTCCCAGGGAGCTGCCACTGGAGCAGGTCCAAGGATGAGGGTATTTGCACACCTGAAAGGTGCAGACAGAGAAAATGGGGTAAAACTGAGATAATTCTAGAGCCAGATCTCTCAGGAATGTTCTCTTTGGGCAAACGCAGGACCCCGTGGCCTTGGAAAGGCCCAGCATTTCTTTTGGGACAAGGACAGGACAAAATGAGTCACTGGTCTCTAATACAAGAGCTTGATGGCACGACTGCAGCCTTTGAGCCTGGAGGATCACCAATATCATCTATAAGCGTAGATCGGCCAAAAACATAACCAAGGGCACCACTGCAGCCCGGGATCTCCCCTCTGATGGGCACAGCAGCACCACTGGTGTGAGGGGAGAGCAGCGGCTGAGGGGGAACGGGGTGTGAGGGGAGAATGGAGTGAGGGAGAATGGGGCTGTGAGGGGAGAGCGGGGGGTGAGGGGAGAGCACGAGGCTGTGAGGGGGGAACGGGGCTATGAGGGGAGAATGGAGCTGAGAGGGGAGAACGGGATGTGAGGGGGAATGGGGCTGTGAAGGGGGAAGGGGGCTGTGATGGGAGAGCCCAAGCATGTGAGGGAAAATGGGGCTGCGAGGGAAAATGGAGCTGCGAGAGGAGAGCGGGTGTGAGGGGAGAGCCCGAGGCTGTGAGGGGAGAGCGGGGCCGTGACGGCAGAGCGGGGCTGTGAGAGGGGAACGGGGCTGTGAGAGGGAAACAGGGATGTGAGGGGGAAATAGGGGTGTGAGGGGGAAATAGGGGTGTGAGGGGGAAATAGGGGTGTGAGGGGAGAGCCCGAGGCTGTGAAGGAAAACGGGGCTCTGAGGGCAGAGCGGGGCTGTCCCGCGGCTCAATCCCAGGACGGGGCGGCCCAGCCCCACGACGAGAGCCCAGCGGGAGCTGCCGCGCCACGTCCGCCGAACACCGCCCGGCCACGGCAATGCCGCCCCAGCAACCCCCTGAGCGGGACCACCACACACCCTCCCCCTCCCCCGTCCCCTCAGCTCTGCGGAGCGCGGAGGAGACGCGCACCCTCCCTCAGCACCCGGCCCGGTCCTCTGCCTTCCTATTGGCCGCGGGTGCTGCCTGTCACGGACCGTCACGCGCGGCAGCCAATGGGCTCTCAGGGAGCGGGGCGGGGGCGGGGCTCGCAGGGCGGGGCCGGGGGCTGTGGCGGCGGCGCGGGCCCGTGTGAGGGGCAGGTAGGGCGGGGGGGCCGCGGGGCCGCGCTCGGGCGGGCTGAGGGGTAGCGGCCCCTCACGGCCCCTCACGGCCCCGCTCCGCTTCACCCCCCGGGGCTGCGGGGCAGCTCGGGCAGGGGGCGGCCTGGATCACCGCAGGCATCCCGGGAGGCCGGGCTGTGGGAGTCCCTGGAGGGCTGAGCATCCGCGGGCCTTCGGCGGGAACTGAGGGGAACCCGGTCGGTGTCGGGGGTGGTTCGAGCACAGATGGTGCAAAAGGGGGTCGGATCCATCGCAATCTTAGAAGGGCTCCGGGTGGTTTTCACAGAATCATCCCAGAGTGGTTCGGGTTGGGAGGGACCCTAAAACTCATCCAGTGCCACTCCCTGCCCTGGGCAGGGACACCTTCCATTGACCAAGTTGCTCCAAGCCCCGTCCAACCTGGCCCTGGACACTCCCAGGGATGGGGTTCAGGGTGAGGAGGTTACTGGGAGAAGGGGCGCGGGCTGGGTGTGTGCGAGCATCACTCTAGGGGTTCATTCCTGGGGGCTGCCACGCTCAGTTACAGCCCCAGGACCTTCACCTTAACCACCCACCTCCTTTTGGGCAGATCCTTTTGGACAGACGGCTGCTGTGGGCTGGGCTGGTCGTCTGGAACACAGTAGCTCTAAGGCACGTGTGCATGTGCCCCTTTGCTGTCAGAGTCAGAAAGAACCACAGATAAATTATCCTTTGTGTGGCCGCGGGTGTTTTACAGTTCACGGTGGGTGGACTCTGTCCAGGTGCCATTCTGAGTTTTTATTTAGGGTAGAACAGATCATGTGTTTTCCCCTGCTTTTGTTAAAATGGCATTTATGAGTTGACCAGATGTTCTGAATTCAATTGAGAGGCTAAAACTCAATTCCAGGCACCCGCCCTACTGTTGAGTTAAAAATTCAAACCAAAGTGCAAACCCACGTACAGTGGGGGACGTGCAGCTCAGCTCAGTCCTGTTCCCCAGATTTGTGATGAGGACCTGAAACCCTGACGTGCAGGGGAGTCTGCCAGGAAAGGACCGCTGTTTGAGGAGATTGTTGAAACTCTGGTGCAAAGGGTTAATAAATCCTGGGCTGAGGAGATAGGACTGGAATGCATTTTGGTGGGTTTTGGCAGGCCAGCTTGTTAGAAGTGGCTGGTGTTTTGTTTAGATAAAGAAGAAAGGAACTTCCATTATGTGAGTTTATAGTGTTGTTAAAGATAAAGCAAAGAATATTGCAGTGATGTAAATCCCAATGGAATCAACATCAGGTGATGGAGTAGAACTACCCGGAGTGAGCTGTGGGATTAAGGTGGAGCTGATTACTGAAGGTGTAAATTCCCTTCCCTGAGTAAAGCTCTGCTGAAGTGGCTTTTCTGAGCTGTCCCAAGGTCCCCAAGACCTGCTCCTCCTTTTCTGCCCCTGAGGGTGAACACCAGCCTGAGCAAGGCCAGCTTGGCCTTGTGCAGAGAAATTAATATTCTTATGGACTTGTGCAAACACACGTCTCTGGAACAGCTTTATCCTTGCACATGGGGGCTGGAATGAGATGATCCTTAGGGTCCCTTCCAACCCAAACCATTCTGGGTTCTGTGATTAATGAATTTATCAAGCTGCCAGCTTGGAATAATTGTAAAATCGGGATTTTACTGAACAGGTATCTTGGGCTAAAGGAGGTTTAAGAATCAGTTTGGAATACTTAGGAATATTCCACCCCGTTCCCATGGCTCATGGCTCATGATAGGCAAATACACTGGTTCCTTCAGCAAAACTTTTGAGTATCAGAAGATGAGTGATTTAACTTTTATGACACAAAAGTTTATTTAACTTTATGACAGCAGTGAGGCCCCAGTGTGCTGCAAGGTCACTCTTGCTCTGTGGTTTTCCTGGTTCTGTATTTTTTACTGAGCACAACTGTCAGCAGCAAAATACCTGTTGCAGGGCTCCACAGCAGTAAGAGAGGAACAGGAGGTTTTGTGCAAGTCAAATTGTGAGGAAATCAGGGATGGTTTTGCGGGGCTGGGGTAGTTTGGATGTGTGTTTGCAGGGGGTGTGGAAGCTCTTCAGATAGGAGTGTTTTTTGGGATCTGTGTAAAGTGTTCCCAGGAGTTTCTGGCTGGCATCAGCTGTGATTCAGGGATAAAATCCTCCTTCCTGGGCAACACTGAGGCGAGTGGGCCAAAAAAAGAGCTCTGACTCCCTCGTTGTGGCTGCGTTCAGATGAGATCCTCCATCCTGGATGTGAGTTTTTGTTCCCTCAGGCTCCCACGATGTTTGCCCAGTGCTCCCGGAATTCCGTGAGCCCCGTGGTGCTGCTGGTGCTGCTGGGCTGCCTCCTGTGCCCCCCAGCACAGGCCAGCAAGGTGGGTGACAGCGTCGGGCACCGTGGGAGGGGCACAGCAGAGCCAGAATGGCAGAGGAGCAGCTGGGGAGGTTTGCAAAGATAAGGAATGGATTTGTGGTGTGTTTACTCTGTAGGGCTGGGACTGTGTGTGACAGTGGCCCCTGCCTGCCTTCTGCTGGGCTTTGGAGTTTGCATTTTAAAATGTGTTTGAAAAGCACCTGGCTGGAGGTGCTGGAAGTGGCCGAGGTGCTCTGGGACATGTTAAACCTGGGAAGGTTCTGATGTCAGAGTGCAGGAAGAAGGGAAGTGGGGGGAGGTGTTCTCTGGGGTGGAGTGTTCTCGTCCCAGAGGACGTTCAGCCTGTCCCCAGCCCGGGGTGGTGAGGGTGGCAGAACTGGGGGTTCCCTCCCTCACTGGCTCCTCTGCCCCTGCAGAGCTCCGAGGACATTCGCTGCAAGTGCATCTGCCCCCCGTACCGGAACATCAGCGGGCACATCTACAACAAGAATGTGTCCCAGAAGGACTGGTGAGTTGGGCTGGAAGCCTGAGGGCTCAGTCCATGAGAGCCACCAACGCTGCAGAGTTGGCAGCTGGTGCCAACCCTGCCTTTGTGTTTGCAGAGGGAGCTGTGGTAGGTGATGTTCAATCCAGGCCAGGGGCGGTTTTTAAACAGAAATTGAGGAATCTGGGATGATTTCTTAACCCATGGCTCTTGGCAGGTGTCAAGTGTACCGTCCAGTCCCCCTCACCTGGACTGGATCCCTGCAAAAGGCACTTGGACAGTCTGTCCCAGGACTAGCTGAGCTGGGAGGGGAGCTCCTAAAACCGGATCGGCGTTATCAGCCTGCAGGGAAAGCTGGGACACACAAAAGTGTCACCCCAATGTCCTTCCACAGAGCACTGGTTTCACCTTCACCTTGTCCTGCTGCTGACCTTGGTTTGTTTGTGCTGCAGCAACTGCCTGCACGTGGTGGAGCCCATGCCAGTGCCCGGGAACGATGTGGAGGCCTATTGCCTGCTCTGCGAGTGCAAGTACGAGGAGCGCAGCACCACCACCATCAAGGTAAGGGCAGCTCTGTCCCCGGGCCTGGCTCCTTCTCCTGGCCAGGCCGTGCCAGCCCAGGCACTGCTGGGTTCCTGCAGAAGAGCCCAGAAGGAGAAAATCCAACTGTCACAGTGGGTACACTGTGGCAGTGCCAGGAGCTCACTCTCTACAACTCCCTGGAAGGAGGCTGGAGCCAGGTGGGGACTGGGCTCTGCTCCCAGACAACCAGTGACAGGACGAGAGGACACAGTCTTAAGCTGCACCGGGGAGGTTTAGGTTGGACATTAGGAAGAAATTCTTCACAGAAAGGGTGATTACATATTGGAAGGGGCTGCCCAGGGAGGCAGTGGAGTCACTGTCCTTGGAGGTGTCCAAGGAATGACTGGACGTGGCACTTGGTGCTCTGGGCTGGGTGACAAGGTGGGGATCGGTCACAGGTTGGACTCGATGATCTCAGAGGTCTTTTCTCACCTAACTGATTCTGTGATTTCTGTGTCTGAGTCAGGAATGCTCCTCGCTGTGAGGAGCTGCAAGAAGAGTCTTCTTGCCAGGGATGTGTGACAGTGCCACGCACCTCTGAGCAGGAACCCATCTCTTGGTGTCCTCTCACGTGCAGCACGTGGCCTGAGCTGGCACAGTGAGGAGGGTCAGCACAGCCTGTGCAGTGACAGCACATCATCAGCCCCTGGCAAGGGCAGGAGACCTTGTGAGCAAAACGAGAATGAGAGATCAAACACCAGAGGCAGCTGCAAAGGACCTTGTGACCTCTGTGGTGCTTCTTCCCCACGGTGCTGAACCTTTCCCACGTGCTCCTCTCCAGGTGATCATCATCATCTACCTGTCGGTGGTGGGGGCCCTGCTGCTGTACATGGCCTTCCTGGTGCTCGTGGACCCCCTGATCCGCAAGCCCGACCCCTACACCCACCCCCTGCACAACGAGGAGGAGAGCGAGGTGAGGCTGTGGGGGGCACTGGGGGGGCTCTGCTCGTGGGGCAGACAGGCTGACAGGAGAGTGGGTGACAGGGAAACAGTGACCCCCTGTCTCCTCTGAGCCAGGGAGGGACCAGCACTGCTGCTTTGGGGGCACCCACACAGGGGAACACTTCGATCAGATCTGTGCAAGTCCTGCGGAAGCACAGGGAATAATCAAAGTTCTAACCTTAAAAGGTCTCAAAGTTCTCCCCCTAACCTGTCCTCTATGGCAGGGGGGTGACGTTGTCCCAAGTGGCCTGAATTTGGTCTGTCTGCCCAGATGGAACCAAAACTCAAACGGATCCTATTTGTGCAGTGTCCCAGGTGGAGTCACTTGGTGCTGAGCTTCCAGGGAAGGATGGGCTTAAGTATTTGCTGGAACATCTTATAGACACATCAAAGAGCAGCCTCGAGGGGCTGTTTGACCCTGCTCTGGGGCTGGGCCCTGTTGTAGCCAGGCTGTTGGTCCTTGTGTTTCTCCCCAGAGGAGAATTTCATTCAAATCCTCTTTCTGGGGGACACTGGCATACAAAGCTTGGTCAGAAAGATCAGGACCTAGCAGCAAAGAGAGAGTCTCTCTGTCTCTCACACACATACACACATTTTGGGGGAGGACAAATTTCTTGCTGCACGAAATTCCTGCAATTTTAGCACTGGATCAGACTGTCCTGTTTGTATTTTAAGTATAAACTATTTGGCTCAGTTCTTTCATACTGTGATATAAGTGAGGAGTAGCTGCTCCAGTGTGCCCAGTCCCTCCATTACCACCCTCTGCTGAAAAAGGAGGTCCTGCAGGAGGAGGTGAACTGTATCCTAGAATTGTGGGTTCGCTCCCTGCACCACAGCAATGATCCAGAGTTAGATCCAGGTGCACTCTGTCAATGCCTGGTGTTAGGTGAGGTTTATCTTAGTGCTGGGTTCTGGGACAGGCCTTGGTGCTCGTGTGCCACGACAGATGCCCATCCACAGCAGCAGTCTCTGGCTCTGTTTCAGGGGGTGCTGTGGTTCACTGTGGCTCCTTGCAGACTCCAAGCAGTGGGTTTCCAGCAGAGCTTTAGACTTGGTGCAGTTCCTGTCCTGGGGGCTTTTATTTGAGTGGTCCCCACGAGAGAGGAGTTGGGGGGCTGGTGTTGAGGAGCTCTGGAAAGGTGGTTCTTCCTCAGGACAACTCAAGCCTTGAGTTGCTCCTTCAGTTGTGGTTTCTCCCAGGCTGGGCACTCCCAGATTCCCACACTGCTCCCTTCTCTCACAGGACACTCGCTCCTTGGCCGCAGTGCCCACCCCAGCAGGAGCCAGAGCCAACACGGTGCTGGAGCGCGTGGAGGGGGCCCAGCAGCGCTGGAAGAGGCAGGTGCAGGAGCAGAGGAAGACGGTGTTTGACCGGCACAAGATGCTGAGTTAGATCCCTGTGGGCCCTCGGCGTCGCTTCCCAGGACACGGGGCAGCTCCTGGAGCAGCCGCACAGGGGTCACCGTCAGGACACCGCGGTGTGGGACCGAAAGCTCGAACCCTTCCCTGATTCACCGTTTCCATCAGCCCCAAATGCCTCCCCTGGTTCTGCCCCCGCCCCTCCCCTCTCAGAGCCCAGAGGCTCCTTCCCCTGCCCGGCTGATCCTGGGGCTGTGTGTGGGAGCCCCGGACTCCTGGGGCTCCATCAGCCCACCCCACATCAGACAGGGATCTCAGCACGGAGCGCTGGGAGCCGGCTGAGTCTTCTGCGGATAAAAACAGTGGGGTAATTTTGATGTGAGATAATTTATGTGATGCTCCTCCAGGATGAAGCAGTCACCTCCTCCTGCTCTTCCTCCGGCGTGCACTGATGTTAACTGGGCATTGTGGTGCACGTGTGCAGCACTGGGAGGAAGAGGAGGGGGTTCCTGCCAGCTGCTGCTTCCACTTATCCTGGTGTACATGGAGAGACTCCACACCCCAGTGAAGTCTGTCCAGGTTTACACCAGCACAACCAAGGCTGCAGCTTGTTTCTGTGGAGGTGAACATCACCAACCCAATTAGTACCTGCAGCAGGAAGAGTCCAGCAGGTAAAACCAGCTGATTTACACTTATATCTTTTCATTCTTTAGCAGTGGGTAAAAACCTCCTGGGGAGAAACCTTTCTGTTTGTACCCATGCTGGTGACCCTTGGTGCTCTCCCAGTGAGGGCAGAGCATTTGTGTCCAAGAGAACCAGGGCAAAGGCTCTCCTGGAGCACTGGAAACACTTGTCTGGGCCTTGGGGCCCTGGGGAGGGGACACTTGTGCTACTCAAAGCTCTCTGAGAGCTCTGGCCAGACTTGGGCTTGTGTGGAGGAAACCAAAGTGATTCTGTGATGTGCACACTGAGAACATTTGGAATGTCAGGAGGTGCTGGAGTTCATCGTGTAGCATCTCTCTATTAAATGCAGACAAAGATCCACTACCTGGGTGGCTTTTTTTCGGGGAAAAAGTCCCCTCATGCCAGGTCTGGGGCTCTCCAGTGCCTGGCAGGTGAGTTGATGCCACTCAAGCCAGAGCTGTGGTTATGGCATTCGGGTGTTTGGGCACTGCAGGTGTGTCCCTGGGTTGGAAAAGACCCTCTGAGATCTTCCAGTCCAGTCTGGGACCATGATTATGACCCTGCCAGACAAACCCAAACAAGCTTCTGGGGGCCTGTTCCCCTCCAGCCCCTCACTGGGCTGAAAAGGACCCTGAGCTCCATGTTATCCTGAGGTCACATTTTCCTTGACCCGTCCTTGTTCCCTGGAGCTCAGTTCTGGACCTTTCTCCCCCTTGTAGAAACCCCATCTTGCCTGTCCTTTCCTTCAGGTGGGAATCCTGCATGGACACAGGGTGTGGTCCCTGGGAACTGATTTCTTTCCTCCCTCGAGGGGGGAACAAGCCGCCGGTGAGAGGCTGAGCCGGCACGATGGGTCCATCTGGTGGCCACCGCCCACCTCGGTCAGCACCGGGACCTGGCTGGTCACCAGTCAGGGGGTTTGGGGAGCACCAGCCCCAGACCTTCCCCTGACCCCTCCCAGGAACAGCTCGGAAATGGGATAGGAGGGGAGGAAAAGAATGCAGTTAGCAATCAGGAGTTTGGGTGAGTTAGAAAACTTAGGGAAGGGACGATGTGGAGAGGCTGCAAAAACTGCCAATGCCTGATTAATAACTTGATTTGTTAATTAATTGATCAGCTTTGTCCTGTACATCATCCTCCCTGGGAGGAAATGTTTTCTACTGCCCAGCCTCTTCCCCTCCCTGTACCTGCTCCATTGCTCACTGGGGTATCCCCCGAGTGGGCACATCCTGGTGGGCCCTGCTCCTGGCCCCGTCCACATCCCACAGCAGTGCTTCCCGTCCCTTGGCAGATGCCAGCAGGAGTCAATAATTTAATTCCTTATCAAAAAACGGGAATGAGAAAAATAAAGGACCTCTGGGAACAAAAGCCAGCTGTGCCCTGACAGCCGTGCTCAGGTGCCCGCCGCGGTCCAGACGTCGATGCTCCGGATGATGAGCCACTCGCTCTGGGCCCGGGTTACCCGGATCCTCACACACTCCACGGGGCCGGGGACACCCCTCTCCAGCCCCCGCCGGTCCACGGTGCCCTTCTCGAAGGTTCCCACCGGGATGTAGGTGGAGCAGTCACGGCCGTCGCGGCGCCGCCGGCCCAGCTCCAGCACCCCCGCGCGCAGGAAGTCCCCGCGGCGCTCCTGGGAGCCCGTGAGCACCCGCACGCGGCTGACGAGGGCCGGCTGCCGGAACACCACCGAGAAGACGCTGCCGGCTGCTGGGTCCTTCCCCCAGAAATAGCCCTCTGCCGAGCTGTAGGCCTTGAGGGGCTCGTAGTGCTCGAAGACGGCCATGCTGGTGTACAAGGACGCCGGAGGGTTGTCCGGAACGTCCAAGGCATCGGCCTGGAAATCGTCGTCCTCCAGCCGGTTGACGGTGCCCTGGAAGGAGGAGTAGAGGCCCATGTGCTGGAAGAGGGATGGCTTGAAGCGGATGACGTCCTTCTGGGTGAGCAGGTGGCGGAAGTGCACGAGCAGCCAGTCACAGGGCATCTCCTGGTAGAAGAGGAGGAGGAAGCGAGCCAGGCGAGGGAGGTCGCTGGAGCGGTAGAGCTTCCCAATGTAGCCCAGCTTGGAGAACTCCAGGGTGGCCCAGTTGGAGCCCTCCTGGGAGGCCAGAGCCTTGCGGATGGCCGTCAGGAAGGAGCGGGCGCACCACACGTCGTCCTCGATCATCAGGTAGTAGGAGGAGAGGTTGGCGGCGAAGGCGAGCAGGAAGGCGTAGTCCACGTTCTGCTTGGAGCGGAACCTCACCCGCTCCTCGGGGTCGTTGAAGTTCCTCTTGAGCCCTTCCAGGGTGGGGTAGAGCTCGTGGGGGGCGTGGATGAGCAGCAGCCGGCCCAGGAGGATGTGGCGAGCGAACTTCTGGGCGATGCCGAGGGCGACGCGCGCGTTCCAGCCGGGATCCGCGTCGGCCAGGTGCACCACCACCACCATCTCCCGCAGCTCCTCCTCCGTGGACTGGCTGAACAGGGACTGCAGCGTGGCCGGCAGGTAGAAGCCGCGCGGCCGCCGCACCGACGCCAATCCCACCGCCAGGAATTCTGCACGGCAAAGGAAAGGCGTGACCTGGGATGCACCGTGGGGAGGTTCTTCCCTGCAGGCCACGAGGAGTGGGCTCCAAAAAGCTCTTCCCGTGGCCACCCCGCACCGTTAATGCCATTTATAGCCCCATGTCCAAGGTGGAGGGTCCTCTCTGAGCTGAAGCCCCCCCAGTGTCCCAGAAGGGGCCCAAAGGTCAGTGAGAGGATGGGATGAGACACCAGGAGCTCCTCTGAAGGAGAAATACTTGGGAAAAACACCTTTAAAAAGCCAAACCCGGAGAAGTAACAGCACAGAGTCTACAGGGCAGGAATGGCTCGTTGGCTTGGCTGCACATCCTGGAAGTGTGCCCTGCCCTGAACCTTGTGGAGATGCCCCACACTGGATGAGACATCAGTCCTGCCCTCCCCATGGCCCAGCAGGGGTTCAGCTTCTCCTGCTGCTGCTCCGTGCAGCACCATCCACGGGCTGGTTCCAGCACAGCCTCGCGTGGGGCTGCCCTGAGCTCCTTCCCCCGGGGTTTGTGTGGGAGCTGCTTTCAGTGCCCCTGCCCAAGAGCCTGGCCCACATCTCCCACCCTGTGTGGGTGTCCCCATGGTCCAGCTCCACCACCTCCACAAGAACCTCAACCCCAGGGAGGTGGGATCCCAGCCACCCTTCCCACAGAGGTCTGGGAACCCCAAAACGCCTGCGGTCACCCCAGTGCCAAGGTGTAGAAACATGGACCACGCTTGGAGTATGTGGACCTTCCCCTACGCCTGCAGCCCCCAGAGCAGTGTTGGCAGGTCCTCAGAGCCCCCCTGGGGTGTTGGCAGGTTCCCCACCCCGACAGGGTGGACACGGCCCCTCCCTGCCCCAGCAGCAGCAGCGATGGGTCTGTGCTGGGACAGATGTGCTGGGACAGATGTGCAGACCCAGAGCCCTGCTCGGGCTGGGCTCCCAATCACTCACTTTTTTGGGGTGCCAGGGAACCAGCCAGGACATGGTAGGAGACGTTGTGGAGCGGGGAGAGCTCGTCCGTGTCCCTGAGGATGCGCTGGGCTCCTCCCGGCCGCAGCAGCTGCAGGATCGTGTCGGGGGTCAGGCCCCTCAGATCCACCTGGGTGGGAGCCACAGGGAGCCAGATCAGAGCCTGGAGCACCACGGACACACAGGAGCAAGGGGGAACGACAGCAGGGGTCCCAGAAGAGATGGGGAACCCCTGTCCTGCCCTCCAAGCTCCTGGATCCAGGGAGGCCCCACTGCCCAGGGCAACTCCAGGGAGAGGAGAAGGCAGAGCTGGGGTTGGGGGTGACAGTGCAGGGAAGGGAGCAGAGCTGGGGTTGGGGGTGACAGTGCAGGGAAGGGAGCAGAGCTGGGGTTGGGGGTGACAGTGCAGGGAAGGGAGCAGAGCTGGGGTTGGGGTCTACGTGGGGCAGGAAAAGATGGAGGATGCTCCAGTGGCCGCTCCAGAGGGACATCAGTGGTTGGGAACTCACCTCCAGGGGATCCTGTTCCTGCTGGCTGCCCCCATGGAGGAGGAGGAGGAGGAGGAGGAGGAGGAAGGAGGCTGCGAGCACGGCGGTGAGGCAGCGCTTCAGGGAGCATCGCATCGCACCGGGCTGGCGCTGCTGAGGGCTGTGGAGGAAGGGGCGTGTCAGGGAATAGCCAAGGAAAACCCCCATCCCCTGGATGGGACTCTAGGGCAGCACCTGGATGAACCCCTGGGACTGAGCCCTCTGGCCAGAGCACCCAGGGGTGCACACCCAGGGCAGCCACGGGGCATCAGGGGGCACTTGTGCACGATCCCCTTTGGGCAGGTGGGGCAGGACACCCCAACTCAGCCAGGAAAACAATCAGCCGGGTACAAAATCCATCCCCAGCCCAGCCCCACAACACCCAGGCTGCCCTCAGACACCCCCCCAGCACCCCCAGAGCTGGAGATGGAAGAAATGCAGGTGCCACGTGCCCTGGGGAGGGCTTTTGGGTCACAGGGACACCCGTGGAGCAGCCACCGACACCTCAGGACTTGGCCTCGCACCCTGGGAAACACTCGGGTCCCAAATGAGCCCGGGCTGCTCTCCCAGCACCACGAGGGTGAAGCAGCTCCTCCAGCCCCTCCTGCCCACCCTACTCCCCTCCTGCCTCCAGGCAGGCCCCGTCCCAGCCACAGCCCCTGCTTGGAAGAACAAGGTGTCCCTGAGGGCACAGTGTCACCTCCGAGGAAGTCATGGTGCCCTTGAGATATTTTACCCTGTGGCAGAGGCGTGGCAGGAGCCTAAAAGACTCCTGTGTTTGCCTGGCGATTTTCCAGTTTAAATATGACTGGGGCCGCCCTGGAACAAGAGAAGCTGGAGACCAACCCAGTGCCCATCCTGGCAGGGCAGACACACTCAGCCCCATCCAAACCGCTCACAGCACCTCAGTTTGTCTTGGTCAAAAGCATCTTTGAGTGCAAACGTGGAGGAAAAACCCTCCTAAACCTTCCCAAACCAAGGCCGGGCTTCCCAGGACTTCTCCCTAAACACCTCCCTGCATCCACTGGGATGCTCCCGGCCCACCCACAGGCCCCAGGTGGCAACGCAGCACCTCTCTGGCACTGCCCCAGCATTTGCTGGGCTTATTTTAAGGAGAATCCCCTCAGTTTTCCCGCCCAGGAGTCCTTTGGGGGATTGTCAGCACCTCGCCAGGCTGGTGCCAAGCAGGTGCCCCTGATGCCACGGGCAGCCTGTCCTTGTGCCACTGCCCTCATCTGAACAGGGAGATAAACCCTTGGAGCCAGGGAGCCGCTCCCCCAGGGAGCAGCACAGCCCATCCTGGCCAGGAGAGCAGAGGAGCCTCCTCCCCTGGGCTGGAACCGGGCCGTGGGTGAGCTTTTGGGAGCACTCGGAGGAACAACGAGCTCCTGGAGCTGCTTAAAAATCTCTGTCCAGAGAGCAGGGGAGCAAAGCCTCTCCTTTCCCCCCAGCTCTGGGCCATGGGGAGCTCACCAGTTTATGGGGGAGCAGCCTTAGGGACCCAGCTGAGCTGTGGGGACATCACTCCCTGCAGCCATGCTGGACGTAGATTTCCAAGCCTGGACCCCTGGGATCTGAGCTGGGAAGGGCGAGGCTTGGTGGGCAGCACAGGCTGGGTGCTCGGTTACTCTGGGTGGCCAAAGGTTTTTCTGGCTGCTGGGGAGTGTCTGGCTGCCAACAGCCCATCCTGGATGGAAAACAGCTCCAGCTCCCACAGGCAGCAGTTCCCTCCAAGGGAGCCCACAGGGAACAGGGGTCCCAGGCAGCTCCGGCAGGGCAGGTTTGACAGAGCAAAAGGATACGAGCGCTGCCCCATAATTAGCCCCCTAATTGGGCTTTGGATTTTTGCCCCCATGGAGACACAAAGCAGCCCGCCTGGATGGGACAGCCAGGACACACCCGCTGGGCTGGGGGGACTCCAGGGAGCATCCCTGTCCCTGCTCCTGTCCCAGCACCTCAGGCACCTTCCCCACAGCTCAGCACCCCACTGGGGACATCCCTAGAAGCCACCCCGCTGTGGGGACACTGGCCAGGAGGAGCTGGCTGCTGAGAGCTGCTCGCCTGGAGCCAAACTCCTCCGCTCTGCCGGGAGACTCCAGAGCCAAACGGGCCGTGTGCCGGAGCAGCCGTGAGTCGGTCCAGGGAGAGGGGAAGGGACTGAGGGCACACGAGGCTGTGAGGAAGGGCCGGATGATCCCGTGGGCAGGCGGCTCCAGCTGCTTCCGCTGGCACTGGGAGAGCAGGGCTGGTTGCACAGGGAGGAGGGAACAGCCGGGGCTCCCTGTCCCTCTGCCTTTCCACGCCAGGGGAAACTGAGGCACGGAGAAAGC
Source organism: Pipra filicauda (assembly GCF_003945595.2). Classification (NCBI taxonomy): domain Eukaryota; kingdom Metazoa; phylum Chordata; class Aves; order Passeriformes; family Pipridae; genus Pipra; species Pipra filicauda. The sequence continues at coordinate 86,132 of NW_024103435.1, forward strand.
AGAAAGGATAAAGGCTGCATCATCCAGAGGGATGAATGCCAGGTCTCCTGCGGCACAGGTCAGTGCCCCTCCCCACCGCCCTGGGAGGGTCCCCGGGATGGAGAGGGACAGGGGGGAACCCAGAGCCAGAAGTCGAGTGGCAGGGGGGACATGGCAAATTGGGGCAGCACAATGTCCCCGATGGGCAAATCGCCGTTTGGGGCTCCTGGGAGCCAGCCCGGGGTCCAGCCCCACAGGCTGTGGGTGTCTCTGCTCCAAGGGTGGTCCCACGGGGAAGAAGGAGGGGAAATGCCGTGTGTAGGTAGCACACGACTCCAGGAGCCAAAGCCTTTGGTCAGCACAGGTGTCCCACAGCCCCCCAGCACAGGTGAGGGGTCACCTGGCTCCTCTCTGACAGCACAAGGACCCCGAGCCCACCCTGCCCTCACCCCCCCGGCAGCCCTTCCCGTGCCCCCAGAGCTGGCTCCTGCCCCGGAGCGCTCCGGACGTGCCCCCGAGCGGCAGAGACTCACGGAGGGGCGGCGGCCGGGCAGGACGGGCGGCGGCCTCGCCGGCTCGGGAGTGCTCGGCCCTGGCAACTTCCCCGGGCTGGCCACTCTGGATCCTCGCTCGGCAAAGCCCCACCCCGAGCCCTCGCCTGCCTCCCGCAGAGGAGGAGCGTCGGCCGGAGCCTCTGCCCGGGAGCCTCGGGAACCGGCCGGGCCGGGGGGGACCCCGGGGGGGACCCCAGAAATGGCAGCAGCCTCAGGACGGGCATCCCACCATGGCACCGGCTGTATCCCACCACTCCCATCTCCGCTGGCAGCACCAACCCCCCGAGGGCTCTTGCCAAGCCTCAGCATCCCAAACTCCAGCTCCAACCTGCCACTTTGGTGGCACTGAGGGGAAAGCACGACGTATATCCTGCACACGGAGCTGGCACGGCTCTCTGCCCGTTTGTGTTCCAGCTCTTGGGCTGAGGTGGCAAAAACCTCAGGGGCTGCTGAGCCAGAACTGAACCTCTGGCACCCCGGGGCAGAGCTGGCTGCCTGGATCCCAGCCAGGATGCAGCTCAGGGACACCACGGCTTCCCCACACAGCCCAGGGACACCACGGCTTCCCCACACAGCCCAGGGACACCACGGCTTCCCTACACACCCAGGGACACCACGGCTTCCCCACCCAGCCCAAGGACACCACGGCTTCCCCACCCAGCCCAGGGACACCACGGCTTCCCCACCCAGGCCAGGGACACCACGGCTTCCCCACCCAGGCCAGGGACACCACGGCTTCCCCACCCAGCCCAGGTCCCCCCGGAGCACTGGGTATCACGGCTGGGCTGGGACTGAACCCCTTGTAACCCCCAGGAGCCAAGGTGTGGGCCCTTCCACGGCCCAGTTTGTTCCCAGCTTCTCCACTCTCCAAGCTTTGTTTGTCTCCCACTGTTTCCCTCCTCTGGATCCACAGCAGGAACACGGCTCTGGAGCCTGATGGCATCACTTGTCCCCGGGTCAGAACCAGCCCAGCTCCTTCCAATACAGTCACTCACCCACAGCACCCAAACCCAGAGGAAGACCCTTCCCTCCCCCCAGTCCCACCCTCCCCATTTATTCCCACAGAGACCTGGATCCCTCCTCCCTGCTCTCCTTGCTGTCCTGGACCTCTCCTACATCCAGGAAGGCCCCACGTCTCTTCCAAGGCTCCGTCTTCTACAGATCCCCCGTGGTGACTTCCAGTCCCGGATCCTCACACGGGAACGGTGCCTGGGGCTCGTCTGCCAGGACAGAGTGGCCACAGGGAGATGTTGCAGGGCAGGAAGCGGGTGATGGCACCGGGAAGGAGAGGGAGGAACATCCGCAGGCTCTCGGATCCGCTTCCCCCCGGTTTGGTTTTTAAATCCTTACACTCCCATCGTGGGATGCCAGTGGCTCTGTCCCCACGGGGGTGACTCGGTGGGGACACCCCCCCTGCCCTGGAGCCAGGGCAGCCTGGAGTTCCCACCAGGGCAGGGGCTGGGAGACACCAGGAGGGCCCAGGGAGCCGGTCTGGTGCCCCCAGCAGAGGTTTATGTTCAGTGCCCTGGGGAGGAAGGGCCGTGGGACTCGGTGGCTCCTGGGAGGCGTCACAAGGGCAGCAGCCGCGGGAGGGGGAGGGCTTTTGTCACCACAGGTGTCCCATGACCCCCATCCCTGCAGGAAACAACAGGGCTGGGTCCTTCCTGTCCTTGTGGGAAGGAAGGGGAGGGTGGTGGGGCCAGCACGGCCCTGGGGTCTCGTCCCCAGCACAGCCCTGGGGACCCCAAAACAGCCCTGAGTCCCTGACACAGCCCTGGGGACCCTGACACAGCCCTGGGTCCCAAAAACAGCCCTGAGTCCCTGACACAGCCCTGGGGTCCCTGACACAGCCCTGGGCCCCAAAAACAGCCCTGAGTCCCTGACACAGCCCTGGGTCCCTGACACAGCCCTGAGTCCCTGACACAGCCCTGGGGTCCCTGACACAGCCCTGGGCCCCAAAAACAGCCCTGAGTCCCTGACACAGCCCTGGGTCCCTGACACAGCCCTGGGCCCCAAAAACAGCCCTGAGTCCCTGACACAGCCCTGGGGTCCCTGACACAGCCCTGGGTCCCGAAAACAGCCCTGAGTCCCTGACACAGCCCTGGGTCCCCAAAACAGCCCTGGGGTCCCCAACGCTTGTGGGTGCCACAGGCCCCTGCCATAGCAACATGGGGAACACCCAGCTCTGCAGCAGAGCCACTAAAGCCCCCTTTGGTCCCCACATGCCACCTCAGGGTGCAGTGCTAGGGCAGGATTTGACCCTCTCCAGGCACACCCATCCTGCCTGGAGCAGCAGAGGAATGCCCAGCCAGGACACAGCCCCCAGTGCCCAGGCAGGGTGCTCCTGGGTCCTCTTGCCCTCCAAAAGGTCCCACAAGCCCAGTCTGAGCCAGTCACCCCCTGTGCTATGGGACAAACCCCAAACGGTGTTTGGGGTGCTAGAAAAGGGCTCTTCCACCCATCTCTCCTGTGAGGGGCACAGCACAACCCCAGCACCTGGGCACAACAGGGCCCAGCACCCAGAGCCACTCCCAAACCTCCCACTGGCCCAAAACCCAAATGTGCTCTGCTCGCTGAAATATTTGCCCTGGGGGACAGGGAGGGGGCTGAAATGAGGCTAAAAGGCACATTTTTGCTTGTTTTTGGAACAAGCTGGAGAATGAAAGAGAAGCCTCAGGTGCAGAGGCTGTGGCTGTGCAGGCTGTGCACGGCCCAGCTCAGGGGGCCGGGGAGGACCAGTTCCCCCAGTTCCCCCAGTTCCCCCAGTTGGGGCTGGAGCAGAGCACTGGGGTGGGACAGGCACGAAGGGACCCAGGGCAGGGCCCAGCCACCTCCCCCAGGCACCCAGCCCTCAGCTCACCTGGCTCAGCTCCTGTTGGACACCAGATCCCTGACCAGGAGGGGAGGCCAAGCCTCCATGTGTCCCCTGGGGCAGCAGAGAGCCAGGCCGGATCCATTACAGCCCTTCCATTATTCAGAGGCCCAGGCAGGACAAAGGGGAGGGACAACGGGGGAGGGAGAGGACTGGGGCTCCACTCCCCACGGTGCTGATGTGGGGCTCCATTTGCCCCCCACCAGGGTCCCCTCTGAGTCCTGCAGAAAGGGGTGGCTGTCACACCAAACCACAGCCTCGCTGAAACCCACCCCTGGAGAGCACCAGAGCGGAGGGTTTTGGCAAGCAGGCTCCGAGAGAGGCTGGGCCTGGGGGACAGGGGTGGAAAGCCCCTGCTCAGGTCTGGCCAAGTGGTGCTCACATCACCGAGCAAACCTCAGCACCGGGGTCAGGTTCCGCTGCTGTGGGGAAGGCAGGAAGGGGAACAGCCACAGCCTGCAGAAATACACGTAGGCGAGCAGAGCCCAACCTCCCCAGCACCACTGCCACCTCCCCAGCACCACTGCCACCTCCCCTGAACCACTGCCACCTCCCCAGCACCACTGCCACCTCCACAGTGCCCCTGCCACCTCCCCAGCACCCATGCCACCTCCACAGCACCACTGTCACTCCACCGCACCCCTGTCACAGACCCCTGCCCCCTCCCCAGCTACCCCTGTCACCTCCCCAGCACCCCTTTGTCACAGCACCCCTGTCACCTCCCCATGCACCACTGCACCTCCAAAGCACCACTGCCCCATCTTAACAGCACCACTGCCAGCCTCCACAGTGCCCTTCCCTCGCACCTCCCCCAGCACCACTGCCCCACCTCCCCATTGCACCCTGCACTCCACAGCACACTGCCACCCTCCCCAGCCACCCCTGTCACCTCCACCGCACCCCTGTCACCTCCACGCACCCCTGCCACCTCCCCAGCAACGACTGCCCCCCTCATCTAGTGCCCCTGTCACATCCAGCCAGCAACCCCCCCTCTTGCCACTTCCCGCACCACTGCCACCCTTCCCCCGCACCACTGCCACCTCCACCGCACCCCTGTCACCTCACTAGCAACCACTGCCACCTCCCCAGCACCCTGTCAACCTCCACAGCGCTCCTGTTCACCTCCACAGGGCACCCCTGCCACCTCCCCAGCCACCACTGCCCACCCTCCACCGCACCACTGCCACTCCACAGCACCACTTGCCACCTCACCGTGCCCCTCCCCTGTCACCTCCCCAGCACCACTTGCCACCTCTCCCCCGCCACCACTGCCCACCTCCCAGCACCCATGCCTCCTCCCCAGCACCCTGTCACCTCCACAGCACCCCTGTCACCTCCACAGCCACCACTGCCATTCCCAGCACCCTGCCACCTCCACAGTGCCCCTGTCACCTCCACAGCACCACTGCCACTCCCCAGCACCACGCCACCTCCCAGCACCACTGCACCTACACAGTCACCCCTGTCTACTTCTCCACAGCACCACTGCCACCTCACAGCACCACTTGCCACCCTCCCTAGTGCCCCTGTACATCCACAGCACCCCTGCCACTCTATCCAGCACCACTGGGCCACCTCCACAGCACCACTTGCACCTCGCACCGCACCACTGCCACCTCCCCAGCACCCACTGCCACGCTCCACAGGTGCCCCTGTACTCCCCAGCCACCACTGCCCCTCCCCAGCACCACTGCCACCTCCACAGAACCCCTGTCACCTCGTCACAGCAATCCCTGTCACAGACCCCTGTCACTCTCCCCCTGCACCATGCCACCTCCACGCACCCCTGCCACTCCACCGCAACCCTGCCACTCCCAAGCACCCCACGCCACCCTCCCCAGCACCAACTGCCACCTCCACAGCACCCCTGGTCAGGCCATCCTCATCAGCACCCCTTTTCCACCTCCACAGCCCCCCTGCCACCTCCCAGCACCACTGCCACCCTCCGGCAGCGCCACTGCCACCTCCCCAGCACCCACTGCCACCCATCCACCCGCACCACTGCCCCTCACCTAGCGCCACTGCCACACGCTCACAGCACCATGCCACTCACAAGCACCACTGCCAACTCCACCGCACCCCTGTCCCTCCACAGCAACACGGCCACCTCCAGCAGTTGCCCTGCCAAATACCCAGCAACCCTGTCACCTCCACAGCACCCCTTCACCTCCACCGGCCCCCACCACTGCCACTCCCCCGCCCCACTGCCCCTCCACAGCACCCCTTGTCCACCTCCCCAGCACCTGTCACTCCCCAGCACCCCGTCCCACCTCCACAGCACCACTGCCACCTCCACAGCACCACTGCCACCTCCACAGCACCCCTGTCACCTCCCCAGCACCACTGCCACCTCCACAGCACCCCTGCCACCTCCCCAGCACCACTGCCACCTCCACAGCACCACTGCCACCTCCCCAGCACCACTGCCACCTCCACAGTGCCCCTGTCACCTCCCCAGCACCACTGCCACCTCCCCAGCACCACTGCCACCTCCCCAGCACCACTGCCACCTCCACAGCACCCCTGTCACCTCCACAGCACCACTGCCACCTCCACAGCACCACTGCCACCTCCACAGTGCCCCTGTCACCTCCACAGCACCCCTGCCACCTCCCCAGCACCACTGCCACCTCCACAGCACCACTGCCACCTCCACAGCACCACTGCCACCTCCACAGCACCCCTGTCACCTCCACAGCACCACTGCCACCTCCACAGTGCCCCTGCCACCTCCCCAGCACCCCTGTCACCTCCACAGCACCCCTGTCACCTCCACAGCACCACTGCCACCTCCACCAGCACCACTGCCACCTCCACAGCACCACCTCCACCTCCCCAGCACCACTGCCACCTCCACAGCACCACTGCCACCTCCACAGCACCCCTGCCACCTCCACAGTGCCCCTGCCACCTCCACAGTGCCCCTGCCACCTCCCCAGCACCCCTGTCACCTCCACAGCACCCCTGTCACCTCCACAGCACCACTGCCACCTCCCCAGCACCACTGCCACCTCCACAGCACCCCTGTCACCTCCCCAGCACCCCTGTCACCTCCCCAGCACCACTGCCACCTCCCCAGCACCACTGCCACCTCCACAGCGCCCCTGCCACCTCCACAGTGCCCCTGTCACCTCCACAGTGCCCCTGCCACCTCCACAGCACCCCTGCCACCTCCACAGCCTCCCCCCATGGATCAGCAGGGGTCCCTGATCCCTGCCAGCCCCACTGACCAGCACCACAGTCACCAGAAGGTTTGTACAGGGAAAGAGTGAAAATCTTTCTTCCACATTTTATACATTTCAGCCTAGAAAAAGGCTGGTGTGGGAGAGACACCTCTGTCTGTATTTAAACAGCTGTATTTGGATGCAGCAAGCCTGTTGGTAGCAGGAAACATCCCATCCACCTGCTTCCTGCTGTTCCAGCCCAGGATCAGCCCCAGGATTTACTCTGGGGTGGGTGCTGCTGGGTGGCCCTGCCCCAGCACACTGAGCACACCCTGGGCATGCCACACTCGTGGTTAGAACACACCCCTGCTCTCACAGACGGCAGGAACACCCAGCCCCGGGAGCTGTCCCGTGTTTCTGCACAGAAGCAAGAAAGAAGCCCAGGCTGCCGTTCCCATCCCCGCTCAGCCAGGGCAGCTCTCCCGGGTGAGGGCAGAGCTTTACACAGCCTGATCTGGGAACCAAACACCTCTGCTCCCACCCTCCAGACCCCTGCACAAGCAGCAATCAGCAGGCATCACCCTGCAAACCCGAGTTTCCAGGGAATGCAGCACAAAACACCTGGAAGCACAGTCCGGAACTCTTGGCTCCCTCCAAGACAACAGGGAACTGTGCAGCCTCCCCACATTTCACTCTCTGACCTCCACCCCCTGAACACTTGTCCCAGAGCTCAGGGGCATTTAACCCCACGGCAAAACAGAGGATTGTTGTCCCCCATTGCCCTGGAGCAGCTTCCTCCTGGCACAGGGATGGAGCCCTGCACAGCTCCAGGGCACTGCCCCGCTGTCCTGCCCTCCTGCTCTGCTGCCAGGGCGGGTCAGGATCACAGGCACAGCACAGTTCTCTCACCCTGCACCTCTACTCCGACCAGTCTAGTTCCCACACTCACCTGCTGGGCATCCCCAGGTGTTGAGCAGCAGTGAGGAGGGGACTGCGAGGCAGGAGCTGTCCCAAAGTGTGTGTTCGAAGTCAACAGCAAGAGCCTCTAAGGCAGATCCCAGTCTGGGGCAATGTCCTTGGTGGTGATTTACAGAGTGCAGGAACTCCTCCCAGGGGGCTACACCAGGGCCATGGGGGTGACAGAATCAGAGTACTCTGAGTTGGAAGGGACCCACAGCATCGAGTCCAAACTGAGCTGGCACAACTCCCTCTCCTTCCAGGTGCTTCACTAAACATCACATATGGAAAAGTGCTGTTACTCCTGCTTGGGACAAGGTCTGAAGTGCACCAGGACTGAGGAGCTGATCATGGACAGGCAGAACTCAGTGCCCTGCTCCTCACCCCACTTCAGTCACTCCTCCTCATCTGCCCCTGCACTGCAGCCCCTCCTCTGCCTGCACCACTCCTGCACCAGGAGCCTCATCCATCCTGGATCCATCCCATCCTCCTGACAGGCCCCTCTCCCTTCTCAGTCAGCCCAGAGCCACAGAAAGTTTCAGGGTCGCTTCTTCCTCACAGAAATTACTCAGTTTAGCCAAAAGCCAGAGCAGTGACTGCTTGTGGGCTTTCAACAGCAAACATTTCCACACTGCTCTCAGAAACCACACTGGGTTGAGTCCTTCATCACTGCTTTTGTTATTTTAGTTATCCCCTCCAGCTCCTCTCCCTCCCTGTTTATCTTCTCTGAAAAGCACCTTCTGGCTTTAAAAGTTTAGTTCTTCTTTTCAAAGACAAAACACCAGCGTGAGAACTTGGAGTACCTTTGCATTCAAGAGAGACTTTTGCCTTACGACTCCTCTTTGAAATAATTCCTTTGTTTGATCATTTATGCCCTTCCTGAAACTTGGATCTCTTGGGCTGGGAGGTAAGGTTATGGTTGATCACTTCTGCTTTGCTCTCTGCTTCTCAGACACTGAAATATCGCACTGTGGGTGAGCACCATCCTGCTGCAGCAAAACAAAGGTGGATTTTGTTTGTAAATTGTCTCTGGAAAGCAAATCGGAAAGTTCTTGGAAAGCAAAACCTCCTGCTTCTTCCTGAACAACAGAACACAGGACCACTTTGATTAGCACCAAAAGGATTTTAAATGAATAGTTCCAGGGAGCTCCTTTCAAATCATAAAATGTCAATTTTACATAAAAGTGTGTTTACAAATAGTTTCTGCTTTACACTCAGCTCTGCCCATTACTGACCAGAAGTTATATACACACAAACTAGCTCAGCAGCTTCAACCACTTGCAAGGGAGGACTGCAGAATTTATTTAAGAAATAAAAATAGGATTTTCCTGGTTCCTAGAAATCCTCTTCGGCCTGCCAGACCCAGTCACCTGCCGGCTCCTGCAGCCTCGGGAGAGCACTAAGCTTTCGGGGAGAAGGGGTACTGTGGGTGCCACCAATCGAGGAGCCTGACGCTGTGCACGGGGTCCAGCACCACCTGCACCCCCTGCTCCAGGCGGGGCTTCTTCCCGTTGCGGATGGGGGTGTCCTGGAACACGAGGCGCACGCGGTGGTGCCGCATGTCGGTGCTCACGTTGATGGTGAACTGCAGGAGAGGAGAGACCAGAGGGGCTTCAGCAAAACCAACAGGAGTTCTGAGCACAGCACTTCTAGGTTTTTGTGACTTCTCCTGGCCCGTGCAAGTCTGAAGTGTTTCAGAGTTTGTCGCAGTCACAGGGACCGGTTTATCACCCTGTGGATAACCAACCCTGTGTGTGCTACACCCTCTGTGCCATTGCTGAGGGACTGCTAACAAAGGGATTGTTTGCAGCAGCTGCCCAGGGCACACCTGACACCTCAGGCTCTCAGAACCCTGCAGGCAGGGCAGCGTTTCTTTGTCCTCACACCAATGGCTCAGCCCTGGGAACTCCCCTCCAGGGAGGCATCAGCACCTTCACCCCCAGCCCGAGGGCTCATCTCTGCTCATGGGCCACCTTGGACTGGCACAAGGGGCAGCTGCAGCCACCCAGAGCATCAAAGGTTCCAAAAACGTCCCAGGGCTCACAGAGTTCAATCCCTCCTCGGCACAATCCCCGCCCTGGGGGAGGCACTGGGCATCCCCACCTCAACCTGAGCACAGACACTCTGCGGGTCTGGGCACTGCTGGGACCACTGGTGGATCCAGAGGAGGACCAGAACTCCAACAGAACTGTGCCCACCATCCTGACCAACAGCTCTCCTTTCCTTTTCCTTTGCCCCCGGGGGGGCCACGTGGAGCTCAGCACTGGGGCCCATGAACACTGCTCTGTTCTTGCCCCAGGGTGCTGGGTTATACATCTGTCTTTGGGGGTTAAAACCAGTTTTCTTCGTATCATTGCACTTACTGCAATCATTTTAGTGAATTGTAACTCTGACTTGGGATCTCTCTCGAGTTGGGTTTGTTTCTCCCACTGCTTTCCTTTTAAACCAGCACAGAGTCACAGTGAGTTTACAGCACTGCCTGGCCACCCAAACAATAATGTTCTGAGTTGTAAGGGTTGTAGAAGGGTTGTAAAACATTGGGACAGGCTGCCCAGGGCAGGGGTGGAGTCGCCATCCCTGGAAGGGATGTGGATGTGGCACCTGGGGACGTGATTAGGGGTGAATGTGGCAGTGCTGGGCAATGGTTGGACTCGATGCACTGGAAGGTCTTTTCCAATCTAAACAATTTTATGAGTCTGTGATTTTAAGAGAATCTGGAAGCAAGTGGCTGTCAGGGGAAGTCTGGAACTCGCTGCCCTACTCCCAAGTGAAGCCAGACTGAACCTCTTCTGGGCACAGGCCATTTCTGAAGCCCTGACTCACCAGCACAGCCCCTTGTGCTGCCCCTTGTTCACCACAGAGCTGCCCCAACACTCCTGCTCTGCTGCTCTCTGGAGCCCAACTTTGGGGGTTTGTTCCAAAGCTGCCCTTCCTCCCATCAAGGACCAAACACACATTGAAAGAGTTTGCTCAGATGGGATTTTCCTCTCAGAATTTATTGCCAATAAGGAGATATTTTCTTGAGGAGGGCAGACCTGCACTTCTCCTGCTCCCTCCCTCTCGTACCTGCTGCAGTTCTGGTAACTAATCACCCCCAAACACTGCACCACAACCACAACTCCTGCAGATTCTCTACATCCTCTGTATTTACTGCACCAAATAGGGAAGAGCTGATGGAAATGGAGAAGTTAAACTGAGACCCTCAGCATTTCCTGTTCATAAGATTCCTAAAAGTGGTTTGCTGACAAAGCAGTGGGATTTGCACAGCCCCAGGGAGGCACTGGGTGGGATTCCTGGGGTTGTCCTGTGCAAGGCCAGGAGCTGGGACTCAAAGCTCCTTGTTGGTCCCTTCCAACCCAGGAGGTTCCATGATTTTAGGTGCCCTCCTTCCAGAAACCTCACCTGCAAAGCCTGCCTGGCAGCTTCTCCCCCACTCACCAAGGTAAACGTCATGCCCATGACGATTGGCACGAAGATGAAGTTGAAGGTGGTGATCTGCAGCAGGCAGCAATCCTGATCCGGGTTCGTGTGCACCTCCTCGTACTGGATGGGGGGCTGGAGACCTTTGCAACACTTGCTCTTCAATCTGGGGGACTTGGAAAGAAAGAGGCCCTGACTGAGCTGAGCAGGTTCTCACCACCTCCCCGTGTGTTTTGGGCAGTGTTCCCAAAACAACCAGAAGCCTTCACTCGGGACAGGCAGGACCATTCCTTTAGAGGGGAAAGCTGCAGAATTCCCAAGGTTGCCTGAGACTACTGGCTTCTCCCAGGACCCATTCCTGGAGGTTTTCCCTTGCTTTATTTCTCTGAGAAATCTTTGCAATGGTAAAACAAGAAGTTTCAGGTTTTTGGTCAACATTTTGATTGCTACAGTCATACAACTGGGTTTGAGTAGCAATCAGACCCAAAGGTGAGATTATTTGGGGTAACAAATGATCCCCGTCAGAAGGGATATCAAAGGAGGAAATAAAAATCTGGGATTCTAAATGTCTTGGTAACACACACAGAAGATTGAGTGTAGTTTCAGACTGTGCTTTAGTTTACCAGGGGAATCAGAATTCCCATTTATTGTCTGAAGGCATAAAAAGTTTTCACCTTCCCTTTTACCACCCAGAAAAATAATTTCTGCTTCAAACAAAAGTCACTGCCAATCTTTCATACCTGCTTTTTGAACTTGAAGTTGAATTCCCACATTGCTTCTTGTCTGTTCCCTACAATCTTTTTGCACCAGAAAAGCAGACACTGAGGTGGAAAAAAAGAAACACACAAAATTATGAAACCCTTAGAGGCACCACTTTAAATAAGTTTTAGCAGAGCATAAAGGCTTCCAATTGCAAACACAATTATATAAGAGCAATTAGGAGCCACTTATTCAAATTAATTATGTTCAAAGAACCCTCTCAGCAGCTTAGGTCTCCCAGTTTCAAGTTGGCCAACTCCTCATGCAACTGGAGAACACAGCACGTAGCCAACTGATGTGCCAAACAGAAAAATCCAGTTGTGCCATTTATCCTTTTCCTAAGGCAGGGGATGAGTGGTGCAGATTCATCCATTCCCTCCACCCACCAGGAACTCCCACCAAACTGGGCTCCAAACGAGATCAAAGCCAGGAACAACCGAAACCAGAGCAAGGAGCAAGAAGGAAAGGATCCAAAGGGAAATGCAAAGCTCAGCACATGAGCTGTGAGGTGACGGATGAGAAAGTTCCTGAGCCACTGTGGTGTCAAACCTTGACATCACCAGGCACTGCCTGTCACTGCTCAGAGCACAGAACCACTGCCAGG
>NW_024103436.1:0-39251 GCF_003945595.2 Pipra filicauda
TCAGGTGACCAAATGGAGTCAGGTGGCACAGGGAAAGAGGTCTCTCTCCTGTTCTTTATCAGGGTATTTTCTACATGTCCTCAGAGTACAATGGCAGTTGTCTCCTGGACATCCCTTCAATGCTGAACCTAATTGAGGGCAGCTGAGCCTGGATTGAACAGCCAAAGAGGGGCCTGTAGTGCAGGGGAGGTGCCAGGGCTCTGCAGCACAAGTGCAGCAGCTGCCCTGGACAGCACAGGGCCTGTGCAGGAAGCCCGTCCCCATTCCCAGCAGTTGTGGGACAGGCACCACCCAGGGCTTCTCAGACACACTGGGGGCCTTTGGGGCAGGGAGTGAATCCCAGCCCTGCAGGGACACAAAGGCTGTCCCTTCTCTGCCCAGCCAAGGCCGGGCCAGGCACGAGTCCAAATCCCATCAACCCAGGCTGTCCACACTTGTTCCCTCCCTCTGCTGGCTCTGCTCTCCCCCAGCATTTCAGCAGCATGTGCTGATCTCCTCAGGGATCAGCCCTGTGATTTTCCCCCTGGGCCTGAGTCCCAGCACGTCCCCCCCCAAGGCCATTGTCAGCAAAGCCTCTGCCCAGCCCAGCTCTCGGGGCTTTCAGAGCAGCTTTCCCCACTGCAAGTCTGTTCTGACCCCGGTGCCCCCGCTGAGGGGCTGCAGCCAGACAGGCCCCAATGCCCTGCATGTGGGGCACAGGAGGAGGAGCTGCAGCCCCAAGTCTCTCTTCCTTCCACTTGCAGGCAATAACAGCCCAGGCCTGCTGAGACAGTTCCCAGGTTTTGGTGCTGTGATGGGCTGGGAGAGAAGGCCAAGGAGACCCAGGAGAGAAAGAGCAGGAGAGAGGTGTCCTCAGCGGGAAGGAGCTTCTTGGAGCTGTGGAGCTGCTCTGGGGGATGAAGGAATTGGGTGAACTTTTGTGGGTGAGGGTGAGAGGAGAGAGTGGTTTGGGTGACCTTGTGGAGTGAGACAAAGAGCCCATTCCAGTTGGCTTTGATAACCCTGGAATTCACTGGAAAGGCACCAGGACAGGATGCAAAGAGTCCCAGAGGTTTGTGCAGGGTCTTGTTCAAGACCCCCCTTGGCACACAGGCCTTTAGAGCACAGCTGGCAGGTTGGTGGGCAACAGGGAGGTTCATCTGCATCTGCTTCTGTCCAAGAGGAATCAAGAGGTTGCCATAGAAACTGACCGTAGTGATGGGAATGTAGAGTGTATGGTGGTTGCCATGGTAACTGACCATAGCAATGGGAGTCTATGATGGTTGCCATGGTAACTGACCATAGCAATGGGAATGTATGATGGTTGCCATGGTAACTGACCGTAGCGATGGCAACATATGATGGTTGCCATGGCAACCAACTGTAGCAATGGGAATGTATGATGGTTGCCATGGTAACTGAGCATAGCGATGGAAAGTATGATGGTTGCCATGGCAACCAACTGTAGCAATGGGAATGTATGATTGTTGCCATGGTAACTGACTGTAGAAACAGGAATTTCTGATGTTTGACATGGTAACTGACTGTAGCAATTGGAATGTAGAACGGTTGCCATGGTAACTGATCATAGTAACGGGAATGTATGATGGTTGCCATGGTAACTGACTGTACCAGTGGGAAGTATGACGGTTGCCATGGTAACTGACCGTACCTCTGGGAGTTAGGCTGTTTGCCATGGTAACTGACCGTATAAACAGGAATATATGATGGTTGCCATGGTAACCAACCATGGCAATGAGCATGTATGCTGCTTGCCATGGTAACCAACTGTAGCAATGGGAATGTGTGATGGCTACCTTGGTAACTGACCATAGGAATGGAAATGTTTTATGGTTGCCATAGTAACTGACCATAGCAATGTAACTATGATGGTTGCCATGGTAACTGACTGTAGCAATGGGAATGTATGATGGTTGCCATGGTAACCATCTATACTAATGGGAATGTATGATCGTTGCCATGGTAACTGACTGTAGCAGTGGGAAGTATGATGTTTGCCATGGTAACTGACCATAACAATTGGAATTTATAATGGTTGTCATGGTAACCAACCATAGCAATGGGAATGTATGATGGTTTCCATGGTAACTGACTGTACCATGGGAATGTATGATGGTTGCCAGGGTAACTGAGCATAGCAATGGGAATGTGTGCTGTTTGCCATGGGAACTAATTGTAGCAGTGGGAAGTATGATGGTTGCCTTGGTGACTGACTATAGCAACGGGAACGTATGATGGTTGCCATGGTAACTGACCGTAACAACGGGAATGTATGATGGTTACCATGGTAACTGACTGTAACAACAGGAATGTATGATGGTTACCATGGTAACTGACTGTAACAACGGGAATGTATGATGGTTACCATGGTAACTGGCTGTAGTAAAGGGAATGTATGATGGTTGCCATGGTAACCGACTCTACCATCAGGAGGTATGATCGTTGTCATGGTAACTCAGCATAGGAACAGGAATGTATAATGGCTGTCATGGTAAACAAATGTAGCAACGGGAATTTATGATGGTTGCCATGGTAACTGACCTTAGAAATTGAAATATATGATGGTTGCCATGGTAACTGACTGTAGCAACGGAAATATATGCTGGCTGCAACGGTAACTGACTGTAGCAACGCAACTGTATGATGGTTGCCATGGTAACTGACCATAGCAATGGGAATGGATGATGGTTGCCATGGTAACTGACTGTGGTAGTGGGACGTATGATGGTTGCCATGGTAACTGAACATAGTAACAGGAATGTATGGTGGTTGCCATAATAACCGACTGTAGCAATGGGGATGTATGCTGGTTGCCATGGTAACTGAGCATAGCAACAGGAATGTATACTGGTTGCCATGGTAACTGACTGTAGCAACACAACTGTATGATGGTGTCCATGGTAACCGACCGTAGCAATGGGAATGTATGAGGGTTGCCATGTTAACTGAGCATATCGACAGGAATGTATACTGGTTGCCATGGTAACTGACTGTAGCGGCACAACTGTGTGATGGTTGCCATGGTAAACGACCATAGCAACAGCAATGTATGAGGTTTCCATGGTAACTGACCGTGGCAAGGGGGCTCAGTGGCATTGCCCACGGCTCCCACTTCTGCAAATTGACTTCTCCTTCAGCAGCCTCAGCCACTCGTCGTGGGGGCCCCCACACAGCAGCTTCCCACCTCCGTGAGGTTCTGCAGCAGCCCAGGGTTCCTTTGGCCCCACAAGGTCCTGCAGTGTCCCCATGGCCCCTTGATTCCGTGAGGCTCCACAGTGTCCCAGGGTCTCCCTGCTTCCATGAATTTCCCCAGTGTCCCAGGTTTCCTTTGGTTCCATGAGACCCAGATGTGAAGCTGTGGCCCCTTGATTCCACGAGGTTTTGCAGTGTCACGAGGGCTCCTTTCTGCTGTCAAGTTCTGCAGAGTCTCAGGGTTCCTCTGCTTTCAGGAGTTTCCGCAGTGTCCCGATGGCCCCTTGATTCCAGGACGATCCCAAACGTCCCAGGCTTCCTTTAGTTCTAGGAAGCCCTGCGTGTCAAAATGGCCCCTTGATGCCATGAGTTTTCACAGTGTCCCCATTTTCCCTTGCTTCCATGAGGACCTGCACTGTCACAACGCTCCCTTGATTCCATGAGGTTCCAGTCTCCCAGGGCTTCTTCATCTCCACGACACTCCGCAGGGTCACATTGTTCCCTTGATTCTGTGAGATTCCACAGTGTCCCAGGATTCCTTTGCTTCCCTGGGCCCTGCAGAGTCAGAATGGACTCTTGACTCCATGAGTTTCCATGGTGTCAAAATGGCCCCTTGATTCCGGGAGGTTCCACAGCATCCCAAGATTCCATTTGGATCCACAAGGCCCAGCAGTGCCACAATGGCCCCTTGATTCCATGAGGTTCTTCAGTGTCACAGTGGCCCTTTGTTTCTAGGAGGTTCCACAGTGTCCAAGGATTCCTTTGGTTCCATGAAGCCCTGCAGTGACACAATGTTGATTCTGTGCCATTCTGCAGGGTCACAAAGTGTCACGTCCCAGGTTTCCTTTTACCCTCGAGCCGTGGCAGATGGCACCCAACGTGGTTCCACGAGTTTCCTCAGTGTCCCAGGCTTCCCTTGGTTCCATCAGGTCTTGCAGGGTCACAAGCACCCCTCGATCCCATGTGGTTTCCCAGTGTCCCAGGTTTCCTTTTATTCCATGAGGCCCTGCAATGTCACAATGGCCACACAATTCCATCAGGTTCCCCAGTGTCACAATGACCCATTGATCCCAGGAAGTTCCAAACTGTCCCAGGGTTTCTTTGCTTCCAGGAGGTCCCCCGTGTCACACTGGCCACTTGATTCCAGGAGATTCTGCAGTCTCCCAGGTTTCCTTCAGATCCAGGAGGCCCTCCAGTGTCAGAGTGGCTCTTTGATTCCATGAAGTTCCACACTCTCCCAGAATTCCTCTGGTTCCATGAGCATCGCAGGGTCTCAATAGACCCTTGACTCCATGAGGTTCCTAACTATCCCAGGGTTCCTTTGGTTCCATGAGACCCTGAAGTCTCACAACAGCTCATTGATTCCCTGACTTTCTCTGGTGTCACAATGACCCCCTTGATTCCAACAAAGGCACCCTATCTAAATTTGTTCTTTGCAAACTGTCCTTGCTGTCACCTCCTGGCAGTGGCTTCATGGCCCCTGTCAGAGCCAGCCCTGTCCCTGCACTGACCCAGCTCTGCTGCCCCACAGAGGCTGCATCAGGAAGGGAAGGCCCACGGTGCAGGGCAGTGCACTGGGACTCATCCTGGAAGGGACCTCAGGAGGTTTCTGGGCCAAACCAAAGCACAGCCAGTGGAGAAAGGGACACAGGGATGGGCAGTTTGTGTGCTCTGCCACGTCAGGGGGAGATGTAGAGCTACAGAGACAACCAGCCCATGTGGATTCTGTCCATATTTGCCCTTTGCACACAGGGAGTCACACACTGAAGTGACAAGATACCTCAATCAACAGAGGGAGGAAAAGAGAGAAAATGAATGAATTTCTCTGCTGTGCAGAGCTAAATCTGCACTCATCCCAATATTCTGGCCTTACAGGACCTTTATCAAACACCTTCTGCGGCATCTGTTCACTGGGCAAACATGTGTGTGGATGGCCAGGCCCAAGGAGTGGTGGGCAATGGAGTTCCATCCAGGGGTGTTCCCAGGGCTCAGCACTGGGCTCAGGGCACTTCAATCTCTTTCTCAAGGATCTGCACAAGGGCATCGAGTGCAGCCTCAGGCAGTTCCCAGGGCACACCAAGCTGGGGGGAGTGTTGATGTGCTGGAGGGCAGGAAGGCTCTGCAGAGGGATCTGGACAGGCTGGATCCATGGGCCCAGGCCACTTGGAGGAGGTTCAACAAGGCCAAGTGCCGGGTCCTGCTCTGGGGTCACAACCACCCCAAATCTCTGACCATGCCCTGCAACTGGTCCCCACAGCCTGTCCTGTGTCCTTAATGCCTCCATTTCCAAGGACTTTGTGGGACAAGGGAGCTCTGTGCTCTGGGTATGGAGGGAGCTCCAAGTGCCACTGGAGAGGGAACCACAACTCCTCAGGTTTGTGTTCTTTGGGAGATCTGGAACTGGTGAGACTTAGAGCCACAGAAAGTTTCTATCCATGGCCAGTATAAAAAAAAATGTAAAGATGATACATGTTTCTAAACATCAAAACTCTTCCCTCAGCTCTGTGAGACGTCCCGGCAGCATCTGATTGGCTTCATCAGATGGGCTTCATCTGTCTGGGAAGGGCAAAAGAACTGTAGCCCGTAAGTTGGCAGGGTTAGTTAGGAGGGCTTTAAACTAGGTTTGAAGGGGGAAGGGGCGGCAACTGGGCTCTCCAGAAATAAACCTAAGGGTGTAGAGCCCGAGTTGAGAATAAAATCAATGGCCCAGCTGAAGTGCATGTACGCCAATGCACGCAGTATGGGAAACAAACAAGAGGAGCTGGAAGCCATAGTGCAGCAGGAAAACTATGACATAGTTGCTGTCACAGAAACGTGGTGGGATGACTCACACGACTGGAGTGCTGCTATGGGGGGCTACAAGCTCTTCAGAAAGGACAGGCAGGGAAGGAGAGGTGGAGGGGTGGCTTTATATGTTAGAGAGTCTCTTGATTCTGTTGAAGTTGAGGTCAGCAGTGACAAGGTTGAGTGCCTGTGGACCAGAATCAGGGGGAAGGCCAACAAGGCTGACATCCTTGTGGGTGTCTGTTACAGACCGCCCAACCAGGATGATGAAGGAGATGAATTATTCTACAGGCAGCTGGCAGATGTCTCAAAATCTCCAGCCCTTGTGCTCATGGGTGACTTTAACCTGCCGGATATCTGCTGGGAGCTTCATACTGCAGAGAAGAGGCAGTCAAGGAGGGTCCTGGAGTGTATAGAGGATAATTTCCTTCATCAACTGGTAAATGAGCCTACCAGGGGTAAGGCCCCGCTAGACCTACTGTTTACAAACAGAGAGGGGCTGGTGGATGATGTAGTGGTTGGAGGCTGCCTGGGGCATAGTGACCACGAAATAATAGAATTTTCAATCCTCAGGGAGGTAAGGAGAGCCATCATTAAAACCTCTACTCTGGACTTCCGGAGGGCAGATTTTGGCCTACTCAAAAAACTAATTCAGGGCATTGTAGCACTATATCTGATGAGAAACTTGTTTAAACATGTCTTAAAATGGCTCTTTGTGGTCCCTTTGCAAACACGTGTTTCTTCTTCCCAACACCCCCCCACAGCAACTGTTATCTCCCATGCAGGAGTGTCCTGGGAAAGGTGTCCTGAGGTGTCCCATTGGTCCTTTGTTAAACCCCTTCCTATTGGCTGTTGACCCTTTACCTGATGGTTTCTTTTGTGTGACCCTAAACTCGTGATTGGTTCCCCTTTGACCCTCCTAAAAGCCTTATAAACCCCTTCCCAACAATAAACTCTCTCTTGCCTCCTCTCCACGCCCGGTGTGCTGTCTCTGTGCCTGCCATGGAGCCACGTGGGTGCTGGGGGGAGGGGAGGGCACCTCTCCCCTCCAGGCTCGGGGCCTGAAAAACCCTGTCGCTGGAGTCCCCTTTCCCCGTCCACCAAGACGTCGGAAATGGTTCTTCAGACGGAGAAGGAACTAGAGCTGGGCTCCCCCATGTCGTGGATGGGGAAAGGGATCCCAGAGGGCATACCCTGGGAAACAACCCTTAAAGGCAAGGGGGTCCAGGAGGGATGGACATGCTTCAAGCAGGCAATTCTGAGCGCACAGGAACAGGCTATACCAGTGAGCCAAAAGGCCAGCCGGAGGGGAAGACGGCCGGCTTGGTTAAATAGGGAGGTTCTGAAAGAAATCAGGGATAAAAAGAAAGTTTACAGACTGTGGAAAAAAGGGCTGGCTACTTATGAAGAATTTACGAAGAGAGCTAGGTCATGCAGGAAAAAAATTAGGGAAAGAAAAGTGGAATTTGAAGTTAATTTGGCTAATTCAGTTAGGAATAACAAAAAGTCCTTTTATAAATACATTAATAGCAAAAGAAGGGGCAAGGAAAACCTCAATTCTCTGTTGGACTTGGAGGGAAATATAGTTAACAAAGATGAGGAGAAGGCTGAGGTACTTAACACCTACTTTACCTCAGTTTTTAGCAGTAAGACATGTGGCCCTCAGGACAACTGGCCTCTAGAGCAGATAGACAGAGACAGAGAGCTGAATAGCCCTCCTGTATTCCAGGAGGATGTAGTTAGCGACTTACTGAGCCAGCTGGATCCTAACAAGTCTATGGGACCAGAGGGGATCCACCCAAGGGTGATGAGGAGCTGGCAGAAGAGCTTGCCAAGCCACTCTCCATCATCTTCCAGCAGTCCTGGCTCTCTGGGAAGGTCCCAGATGATTGGAGGTTGGCGAATGTCACCCCAATCCACAAAAAAGGCTGCAAGCAGGACCCTGGCAACTACAGGCCTGTCAGCCTGACCTCGTTGCCTGGCAGGGTTATGGAGCAGATCATCCTGAGTGCAATCACACAGCACCTTCAGGATGGACAAGGGATTAGACCCAGCCAGCACGGGTTTAGGAGGGGCAGGTCCTGTCTGACCAACCTGATCTCTTTTTACGATCAGGTGACCCACCTGGTGGATGAGGGGAAGGCTGTGGATGTGTCTATCTGGACTTCAGCAAGGCCTTTGACACTGTCTCCCATAATATACTCCTGGAAAAGCTGGTAGCCCACGGCTTGGACAAGTGTACCCTCTCCTGGATTAGGAGCTGGTTGGAGGGTCGGGCCCAGAGAGTGCTGGTGAATGGAGCTGCATCCAGCTGGCGGCCGGTCACCAGTGGTGTTCCCCAGGGGTCTGTGTTGGGTCCAGTCCTGTTTAACATCTTTATTGATGATTTAGATGAGGGGATTGAGTCCATCATCAGCAAATTTGCTGATGACACCAAATTGGGAGGGAGTGTCGACCTGCTGGAAGGCAGGAGGGCTCTGCAGAGGGATCTGGATAGACTGGAGAGATGGGCTGATTCCAATGGGATGAAGTTCAATAAAGCCAAGTGCCGGGTCCTGCACTTTGGCCACAACAACCCCCTGCAGCGCTACAGGCTGGGCACAGAGTGGCTGGAAAGCAGCCAGGCAGAAAGGGACCTGGTGGTACTAATTGACAGGAAGCTCAACATGAGCCAACAGTGTGCCCAGGTGGCCAAGAAGGCCAATGGGATCGTGTCCTGTATCAAAAATAGCGTGGCCAGCAGGAGCAGGGAAGTGATCCTTCCCCTGTACTCTGCGTTGGTGAGGCCACACCTTGAGTATTGTGTTCAGTTCTGTTCCCCTCAGTTCAGAAAGGATATTGAGGTGCTGGAGCGGGTCCAGAGAAGAGCAACAAGGCTGGTGAAGGGACTGGAGCATAAGTCCTATGGGGAGAGGCTGAGGGAGCTGGGGTTGTTTAGCCTGGAGAAGAGGAGGCTCAGAGGTGACCTCATCACCGTCTATAACTACCTGAAGGGAAGTTCCAGCCAGGTGGGGGTTGGTCTCTTCTCTCAGGCACTCAGCAATAGGACAAGGGGGCACGGGCTTAAGCTCCGCCAGGGGAAATTTAAGTTGGATATCAGGAGAAAATTCTTTACAGAGAGAGCAATCAGGCATTGGAATGGGCTGCCCAGAGAGGTGGTGGATTCACCATCCCTGGAGATTTTTAAACGCAGATTGGACGTGGCACTGAGTGCCATGATCTAGTAAATGGACTGGATTTGGACCAAGGGTTGGACTCGATGATCTCGGAGGTCTTTTCCAACCCAATCGATTCTGTGATTCTGTGATTCTATGACATTCCAAGGACTGTGACATTTCAGGAACTGTGACATTCCACGAACTGTGACATTCCACGGACTGTGTCATTCCAGGGACTGTGACATCCACGGACTGTGACATTTCAGGAAGTGTGACATTCCATGGACTGTGACATTCCAGGAACTGTGACAACCACGGACTGTGACATTCCAAGGACTGTGACATTCCACGGACTGTGACATTCCAGGGACTGTGACACCCAAGGACTGTGACATTCCAGGGACTGTGACACCCACGGACTGTGACATTACAGGAACTGTGACATTCCAGGGACTGCGACATTCCAGGGACTGTGACACCCACGGACTGTGACATTCCAGGGACTGTGACATTCCACGCATTGTGACATTCCAAGGACTGTGACTTTCCACGGACTGTGACATTGCAGGGACTTTGACATTCCACAAACTGTGAAATTCCAGGGACTGTGACACCCACGAACTTTGACATTCCACGGACTGTGACATTCCATAGGCTGTGGCACCTACGGACTGTGATATGCCACGGACTGTGACATCCCAGGGACTGTGACATTCCAGGGACTGTGACATTCCACAGACTGTGACACCCACGGACTGTGACATTCCAGGGATTTGGACATTCCAGGGACTGTGACATTCCACAGACTGTGATATTCCAGGGACTGTGACACCCACGGACTGTGACATTCCAGGGATTTGGACATTCCAGGGATTGTGACATTCCAGGAACTGTGACATTCCAGGGACTGTGACATTCCTGGGACTGTAAAATTCCAGGGACTGTGACATTCCAGGGACTGTGACATTCCACGGTCTTTGACATTACAGGGACTGTGACATTCCCGGGACTGTGACATTCCTGGGATTGTGACATCCCAGGGACTGTGACATTCCACGGACTGTGACATTCCAGGGACTGTGACATTCCAGGTACTCTGGCATTCCACGGTCTCTGACATTCCAGGGACTGTGACATTCCACGGACTGTGACATTCCAGGGACTGTGACATTCCAGGGACTGTGACATTCCAGGAACTGTGACTTTCCACGGACTGTGACATTCCAGGAACTGTGACATTCCACGGACTGTGTTATTCCAGTGACTGTGACATTCCAGGAATTGTGACATTCCACGGACTGTGACATTCCAGGGACTGTGACATTCCACGGACTGTGACATCCCAGGGACTGTGACATTCCACGGACTGTGACATTCCAGGGACTGTGACATTCCAGGGACTGTGACATTCCATGGTCTCTGACATTCCAGGGACTGTGACATTCCAGGGACTGGGACATTCCAGGGACTGTGACACCCACGGACTGTGACATTCCAGGTTCTGTGACATTCCAGTGACTGTGACATTCCAAGAATTGTGACATTCCAGGGACTCTGACATTCCAGGGACTGTGACATTCCACGGACTGTGACATTCCAGGGATTGTGACACCCACGGACTGTGACATTCCACGGACTGTGACATTCCCAGGACTGTGACATTCCAGGGACTGTTACATTCCAGAGACTGCGACATTCCAGGGACTGTGCCACCCACAAACTGTGACATTCCACGGACTGTGACACCCACGGACTGTGACATTCCAGGGATTGTAACATCCCAAGGAATGTGACATTCGACGGACTGTGACACCCACGGACTGTGACATTCCACGGACTGTGACATTCCTGGGACTGTGACATTCCACGCACTGTGACATTCCAGGGATTGTGACATTCCAGGGACTGTGACATTCCACGGACTGTGACGTTCCAAGGACTGTGACATTCCACGGACTGTGACATTCCAGGGACTGTGACATTCCAGGGACTGTGACACACACGGACTGTGACATTCCAGGGGTTGTGACATTTCAGGGACTGTGACATTTCAGGGACTGTGACATTCCACGAACGGTGACATTCCAGGGACTGTGACATTCCACGGACTGTGATATTCCAGTGACTGTGACATTCCAGGAATTGTGACATTCCACGGACTGTGACATTCCATGGACTGTGACATTCCACGGACTGTGACACGCACGGACTGTGACATTCCACGGACTGTGACATTCCAGGGACTGTGACACGCACGGACTGTGACATTCCACGGACTGTGACATTCCAGGGACTGTGACATTCCAGGGATTTGGACATTCCAGGGACTGTGACATTCCAGGGATTGTGACATTCCAGGGACTGTAACATTCCAAGGACTGTGACATTCCAGGGACTGTGACATTCCGGGGATTGTGACATTTCAGGGACTGTGACATTCCACGGACTGTGACATTCCACGGACTGTGACATTCCAGGGACTGTGACATTCCAGGGACTGTGACATTCCATGGACTGTGACATTCCAAGGGCTGTGACATTCCACGGACTGTGACATTCCACAGACTGTGACATTCCAGTGACTGTGACATTCCAGGAACTGTGACATTCCAGGGACTGTGACACCCACATACTGAGACATTCCAGGGACTGTGACATTCCTGGGACTGTGACATTCCACGGACTGTGACATTCCAGGGACTGTGACATTCCACGAACTGTGACATTCCAGGGACTGTGACATTCCAGGGACTGTGACATTCCAGGGACTGTGACACCCACAGACTGTGACATTCCAGGGACTGTGAAATTCCACGGACTGTGACATTCCACGGACTGTGACACCCAAGGACTGTGATATTCCAGGATCTGTAGCATTCCACGCACTGTGACATTCCAGTTTCTGTGACATTCCAGGGACTGTGACATTCCACGGACTGTGACATTCCAGGGACTGTGACATTCCAGGGACTGTGACATTCCAGTTTCTCTGACATTCCAGGGACTGTGACATTCCACGGACTGTGACATTCCAGGGACTGTGACATTCCTGGGACTATGACATTCCTGGGACTGTGACATTCCAGGGACTGTGACATTCCTGGGACTGTGACATTCCACGGACTGTGACATTCCAGGGACTGTGACATTCCTGGGACTGTGACATTCCACGGACTGTGACATTCCACGGACTGTGACATTCCTGGGACTGTGACATTCCAGGGTCTGCGACATTCCACGGACTGTAACATTCCAGGAACTGTGACATTCCACGGACTGTGATATTCCAGGGACTGTGACATTCCAGGGACTGTGACATTCCAGAGACTGAGACATTCCACGGACTGTGACATTCCAGTTTCTGTGACATTCCAGGGACGGTGACACCCACGGACTGTGACATTCAAAGATCTGTGACATTCCAGGGACTGTGACATTCCAGGGACTGTGACATTCCTGGGACTTTGACATTCCACGGACTGTGACATTCCAGGGACTGTGACATTCCAGGGACTGTGAAACCCACGGACTGTGACATTCCACGGACTGTGACATTCCAGGGACTTTGACATTCCACGGACTGTGACACCCACGGATTGTGACATTACAGGTACTGTGACATTCCACGGACTGTGAAGTTCCAGTTTCTGTGACATTCCAGGGACTGGGACACCCACGGACTGTGACATTCCAGGGACTGTGACATTCCACGGACTGTGACATCCCAGGGACTTTGACATTCCACAAACTGTGAAATTCCAGGGACTGTGACACCCACGGACTGTGACATTCCAGGGACTGTGACATTCCTGGGACTGTGACATTCCACGGACTGTGACATTCCAGGGACTGTGACATTCCAGGAACTGTGACATCACAGGGACTGTGACATTCCAGGGACTGTGACATTCCAGGGACTGTGACATTCCATGGACTGTGACATTCCAGGGACTGTGACATTCCATGGACTGTGACATTCCACAGACTGTGACATCCCACGGACTGTGACATTCCAGGGACTGTGTCATTCCAGGGACTGTGACATTCCACAGACTGTGTCATTCCAGGGACTGTGACATTCCACGGACTGTGACATTCCAGGGACTGTGACATTCCACAGACTGTGACATTCCAGGGACTGTGTCATTCCAGGGACTGTGACATTCCAGGGACTGTGACATTCCAAGAACTGTGACATTCCAAGGACTGTGACATTCCACGGACTGTGAGATTCCAGGACTGTGATATTCCAGGAATTTTGACACCCACGGACTGTGACATTCCACGGACTGTGACATTCCAGGGACTGTGACATTCCAGGGACTGTGATATTCCACGGACTGTGACATTCCAGAGACTGCGACATTCCAAGGAATGTGACATTCCACGGACTGTGACATTCCAGGGCCTGTCACACCCACGGACTGTGACATTCCAGGAACTGTGACATTCCAGGGACTGTGACATTCCAGGGACTGTGACATTCCACAGACTGTGACATTCCACGGACTGTGACATTCCAGGGACTGTGACATTCCAGGGACTGTGACATTCCAGGGACTGTATTGTTGCCCGTAACAAAGACACAAACCAACAGAGTGCCGGTTTATGCGGTGCTTTATTCGGGGCCCCGGGAACCTGAGGACTAGCGTCCAAAGTCAGGATTCCGAAGACCCTCATTTTCAGTTCAGCTTTTATACACAAACAAGTTTACGTGCAGTTTCCACAGCAAAACAGTTACATTTAGTTACAAAGAAGCTCATACTTCATACTGATAACAATTGATAATCATTCACTCTAATCATAAATCTGCTTAGGTTGTCTTACTCCTAGAAACTGTTTAACAGACCCTTACCATATCCAAGGTAACAAATCATTATATACATGCTTGACTAAATCCTTTGATTATAGTTTCCACTTCTTCAGCACATTTTATGCTCGCAAACAAGGTTGCTAACTTACTACTTTGGAGTGTTGCTTTCTAGGCCTACTCTCCTACTAAGCCTTAGCCATTCTACTACTAAATTTAAATTGCTCTGTAACAGTAACATTCCAGGGGCTGTGACATTCCAGGGAGTGTGACTCCCACGGACTGTGATATATAGTTAGCCATTGGAAGAAAGATTAATCATGTACTAAAAATATCAGCAGAGGAATAAAAATATCAGCAGAGGAAACACGTTTTCCTTCCAGGTTCAGGTGGATGAAAATAAAGATATAATAACTTGTTAGAACTGTACTGTAGATAGAAAAAATTTCATTTTCTCATGAATTTTGCATATGAATTGCCACCAGGCAACCCATTTTTATGCCTAAAGTTTGAATCTCTCCTATGTGCCAACCTGTCAACACTAATTTTTAAAATTGCTTATGCATTGGAGGGGAAATGTTTAAAAAATGCATCTTTTTTCCACAGCCAGCTGAGTCCTTAAGTGTTTCATGTCACTAGAACCTTAAGACTGTAAATGCCATATCTACAGTTGGCCATTTCCAGTGACTTTATTGTTAATAAAATCATAGGTGCATATGACAGTCACAGGTTGTTGTGTGATGGTCACAAGTACTCAGTGGCAGACACTGGAGAAACTGTGAGAGATGAGAGGAGAAATGTGCTTTGTTGGGTTGTATCTGCCCCCAAATCACCCCCAGGGACAGTTCCACAAAGGTGCAGAAGGAGGGTTTGATGTACAAGGACTGTGGATGCATTTTTGTGGTGCTGGTTGAGCAGCCTGGGTCCATGAGAGTGATGTCAGACAAAATCACTTTGCTCCTGCAGGATTCTGTGTGTGGAATGTGTCAAACGTGGTGGTTCTTCTGGCAGGATGAGAAGTTTTGCCTTCATTGCTGTGTCTCAAACGGGCTCTGGGGCTTGTGTAAACTTCAGTGAAATCCCAACTGAATCCCTCAGGCTCCATGAAACCATCCCACCTTCACCCTGCTGGAGTCTGCCCGGGTGCTCTGGTGCTGTGGCACGGTGTCATCCAGGGAGGATTGGAGCAATGAGGAACTGGGCTACAAGGCAGGTTTACAAAGAGTTTTACAAAACTGCCCCCCCTCCACAAAACCTCAGAAAATAAGTTTGTCATGTGTTACCAGAAGAATCACTGCAAACACCCTTTGTGCCACTCTGTGGACACCAAAATCATGGAATTGTGTGGACTTGGACTGTAAGTAAATCAGAGATTGTTTGTTGGAATCCCCAAATCAGGAGAAAATCCAGATCACTCCTCTGTGGTGAAATGTCCTGTGAGCAGGACTGGAATGTGCTGCACACACACGTGTTAGAGCACATCCTGGAAATGTGGGAGAGTGGAGAACCGTTTTCAGATTTAATAACATTTCAGTTTTAACAGCTCATTTAAAACTTGAATAACAATGTGTAAATCCAAGGAGTTTCCCTTAAAAATTAATTAAAACATTGATTTTCTAGGGTTTTTGTAATTCTGTCTTATCTGGGTTTTGTAGAGGACTCAGATGTGAATATTCAGTCTGCTGCCTGTGACATTGCCTGACTTCACTTCCAATATTTTTAACAGTTATATACTGTTTAATGTCATTCTCATACCTGTGATCTTAGACTTGTGTGATTCTGCTGTTGTTTGTAACAGAGAATTTCCTTTGATTCACTGTGAGAGCTCCCCATGGAATGATGAACAGTAGTAATAATATTAATCATTTATAGAGGGCTTTATATGTTGGAAATACAGGATAATCTTTAAATGAGCTCAGCTTTGCTCTCAGATATGTGAGTGAACTCTTCATTGATTTGAAAAAAATTATGACCTGACATGCAATTTTTTTTTAATTTCTAATCTTAGTAGGTATTTTGGAAAGGGTTTCTTTATTTCTGTAGGGCAGAATATTGTCTGATCTTAGGTGTGAGACCTTAAAAGGTTTGCAGAGGACATGGAGGTTCTGTGGTGTCCTCTGATGGTTTCAGCTGATCAACTGAATGCTTCCAATCCTTTTACCTGTGAGGGGACTGCAGGCCCTGCTGGAAAGCAGGTGTTACTGCAGGGGACTTTCTCTGCTCTGTGCAAT
Organism: Pipra filicauda; assembly: GCF_003945595.2. Lineage (NCBI taxonomy): Eukaryota > Metazoa > Chordata > Aves > Passeriformes > Pipridae > Pipra > Pipra filicauda. The sequence goes on from NW_024103436.1 coordinate 16,176, forward strand.
GAGTTAGCTGATAAACTCCTAGGGGAGCATTTTTCTGGTGAATTCAGAAATTGTTACCAGTGTATCAGAGGCACAAGAATTAACAGTAATGTTTGGAATTTGCAGTTATCCCAATACTTTTCCAGAAGATCAGTAATTTCTGAGAGCTGGCTCCTGTTTGCAGTATAGAGCAGTCAGCTCTGCAGCTGCAGGGTTACTTCATGGATTGGTTGGGTTATTTTCCAAGGTTTACAGGTACCATAAACTGTTGCCAAAAGCAGGAGAAATGATGAATAATGTTTTTTCTCCCCAACAGCCAAAATTCTGTGTGTGTGTGTTATTGGTATAAACAGCAAGTCTCCTTTTGAGTAGGAATAAGACTTAGTTCCTAAAGGCAGTGAATTGTAGCAGACACAAGGTCTAACATTTGTTCTTCTCCCTCCTTTCTTGTTTTTTCCTAACAGATAATGCTCATTGTTCTGTGGTAAATGACACTCAGATGTTCTGCAGCAGCAGGAAATTCAATGTGTGGGTACCATTAAAGGCCTGATTCCATTTTCTAACTCCACAGTGCAAGTGAGTGCATCCAACAGCCAGGGCAGCTTGATGAGTGATGCTGTAACAATTGTCATAGCTCTGTGGGATTTTTCTCTGTAGTTTCGAAAAAGATCTGAAATTGACTTTTAAAAATCTGAAATTTTATATCTGAATTCTTGAAACCCTTTGCATAATTAAAATATTTTTCCTTCCTATAGCTTGTTTCCAAGCAAACATCAGCTTGGTTACCATGTCAAAGGGGATATCCTTGTGCTGTAAGATGGGGAAAATGTAAATACCTGCAAAATTCTGAGACAATGAGACACAAAGGCCACTGAGACTGGAGAGAGAAAAGGAGAGAGAAAGGGAAGATACAGCAGTTTATTCTTTTCTGTAGTAATGACACTTGCCAAACATACCTTAATGTCTGAGATTTCTGATGTTGTTTGTTGGCTTTTTTACTGTCATCAGAGCAGTGAATATGACCTTTATGCAAAGTAAGCCAAGAGTACAATTCTTTTTCAAACTAAAAATAACCTCTGAATTTTCAACTTGTGTTAAAGAAACCTTTTTGCAGAGTTCTCTGCTGTCTTGCCATGTAATTGAAGTGAGGGAATGAAAAGGTATCCAAAAACATCGATAATGCCAAAGCCAAGGAAATCAAGATTAGGACTTCTACCTTCATTAGTGTATTAATCAGTAATATTCTCCCAGTTTTAAGCAGACAGTTGTACTATTTATCACAGCAAATAAAGTTAGAAAGAACTAGTAAAAATGGGGCAATGCTTGTAATTCTTCTGCATACATCTAAAATATTTCTTTGTGTGAACTCCCTTTCATAACTTCATATTTTTGTCTCTGTTATTTGCCTTTTCTGTGACTGTTTCAGAACGAGGGCTTTTCTGTTCTTGTCTTCCCAGCTCATAACTTTTATTCCTAGGATCAACTCTCTTCTCACATTTTTAAGATACCAGATTTTGATGATGTGGTAAGGATTAGTGAGCACAGTATGAGTAAAGTCTTGCCAGAGATTTCATTACTACTTCCTTACATTTACATCCTACATTTATAGCACTGTGTTGGCCTTTAAATTTATTCCTAAAGTTGTCTAGACTTCAGAGAAAAAAAAGAAAAAAAAAAACAGGAAAAAATGAGGGAAAAAAAAGAAAAAATAGGAAAAAAAAGAAAAAAGAGAAAGGAAAAAGAAAAAAAGGGGGATAAATAAAGAAGAAAGACAAAAGAAAGAAAAGGAGAAAGGAAAAGGAGAAAATAAAAGAAGATCGAAAAACTAAGAACCAAACTCGTCCTATCGAGTCCCGCCGCAAGGACTCCAACTCCCACAATGCCCCGCGCGGGCGGGGGCGGAACGGGGCCGTGGCCGCTCGCTGATTGGCTGCGGCGCGGGTCAGTCCAGGCGGTGCGCGCGCAGAGCGAGCGCCATTTTGTCCGCGTGGGCGCGATGGCGGAGAAGGCGGCGGGGCGGCCTCTGCGCTGAACTGTGAGAGCTGGAGGGGGGGCGGCGAGAACGGGGTCTGGGGATCCCCTCGGGGGCTGCGGGGAGCGCGGCTGTGGGTGGAAAGGCTGGAGGGCTCGGGAGGGTTTAGCGCGGGGGTTCGGGGGTTCCCGAGGAGGTTTTGAGGGGTCCCTGAGGGGGGTTCGGTGTCCTGAGGGGACTCAGGGGGGAGGCTGAAGGTCTCTGAAGGAGTTTGGGGGTCTCTGAGGGGGTTTTGGTTTCTGAGGAGATTTGGGGGGATCCCAGGTGGGCTTTGGGGGTCTATGAAGAGGTTTGGGGGTCGTGGGGGGTTTGCGTGAACCTTTTAGGCAGTTTTGGGGTCTCTGGGGGGTTTAAGGGGTCTCAGACGGTTTTGAGGGTCCTTGAGGGGGATTGGGGGGTCCCTGAATGGGCTTGGGGGGTCCTAAGTGGGATTTGCGGGTCACTGGGAGGATTTAGGGGGTCCTAGGGGGGTGATGAGGTCTCTGAGGGGATTTGAGGGGACCTCGAGGAGGTTTCAATGGATCGAGGGGGGGATCTCAGGGGTTTTGAGGGGATTTTGTGGGGTCCCCTGAAGCCCAGCAATGGGGTTTAGGGGCTCCCGCAGCCCCAAGGGGAGGGGTCCTAGGGATGCCCCCCAAAATCCGGGGAGGGAGATGTACCACATCTGGGTAAGGGGATCCCAGTGCCCCCAGTATATCCCAATGAGCTCTCAGTGACCCTCAGTATGGCCCAGTAACCTCCCAGTGTCCCCCCGTGTGTCCTGGTAATGCCCTAGTAACTCCCCAGTTCTCTGCCAGTGAACCCCCAGTGTGCCCCAGTTCCCCCCCAGTCCCTCCCAGTGCCCCCTGGTTCCCCCCAGTGTGTCCCAGTATCCCCCAGTAATCTCCCAGTGCCCCCCCAAATCCCCCCAACTGTCCCCAACGTGTCCCCAGATGCCCTTGGCCTTTCTGTGAGGGGGGGGGGCATTTTTGGTCAGGGGGTCCAGGGGGGGCTCCTGGGGTGAGATGGAGGGTTGGGGACATCAGGGATGGGGTTTGGGGACAGTGGGGAGGGGTTTGTGGACAGTGGAATTGGGGGTGTCAAGGAGGGAACTGGGGACACTGAAAGGGTCTTGGGGACACGAGGGGGGTCTCAGGACTCACCTGCTCTTGGTGCAGGCCCTCCTCTCCCCCTCTAGGCCTCATTAACCCCCCCAATGTCCCTCAACTCCCCTTTTTTTCCTTTAATCCCCTTCCCCCCAGATACTTTTGACCCCCCTATGCCCCCAAGACCCTTTTAACTCCCCCAAATTTACCCAAAGCCTCCCAAAACCCCCCAAATCCCCATCCAAACTCCTCAGATCCCCCCAAATCTCCCCCAGCCCCCTCCTCAAATCCCAAAGAGGGATCACCCGGCACCCTGGGACAGGAACACAGTGGGCTGTACTGGGGGCACTGGGCTGTACTGGGAGGGCACTGGGGGGGCTCAGGTGTCCCAGGACAACGTGGCCCAACTCCAGGAGAGATCTGGGGAGCAGTGAGGAGGTCCTGGTCAGTACTGGTCTGTACTGGTCTGTCCTGGTTTGTACCCCCAATCCCCAAAGCCCCTCCCCAGCTCCCCCAGGACCCTCCCAGACCCCAAAGCCCCCCAGGCCCCCCAGGCCCCTGACTTGGTCCTGCTGCCCCTTGAGCATCTGCAGCTCCTGCAGAACCAGGCATTTCATCAGCAGGTGTGCAGGTGACCCCAAGCTGGGGGTGTGTTGATGTGCTGGAAGGCAGGAGGGCTCTGCAGAGGGACCTGGCCAAGCTGGATCCATGGGCTGATTGCAAGGGGATGAGGTTCCAGCAGGCCAAGGGCCGGGTCCTGCCCTTTGGCCACAAGAAGCCCCGTCAGCCCCCCGGGCTGGGGCCAGAGTGTCTGGAGAGCAGGCAGGCAGAAAGGGAGCTGGGAGTGGGGATGGACAGGAAGCTGAAGAGGAGGCAGAGTGTTTGCAGTATGATGTTAGAAAAGCAAGTTAAGTTCTGGGAGGGTTCTAGAAAAAAAAAGCCCAGAGGCCAGTGCAAGCAGGCAGCCCTCAGCTTGCACCTGATGTCCCCTCCCTGCAGGTTCCTGTCCTTGAGCCCAGGCCCTGAGGTGAGGCTGAGAAGTGGCGCGGAGGTGAGCCCAGAGCTGTCCCTGAGGTGAGGCTGAGAATAAGTGCAAGGCAGAGGTGCTGCTGAGGAAGGAGAGCCCCGTGGTGGGGAAGGCACAAAGCTGTGTGTGCCCATCCCCGAGCAGGTGCTGTGTCCATCCCCTGTGTGCCAGGTGAGCTGGGGCTTTGCTGCAGAGCTGCGGGCGCTGATTTGAGCGGCTGCAAGTGCTGAGATGGTGGGCACCCAGGAACACCAACTGTGCCTGGCCACGGAGCCTGCAAGGAGGAGCAGAGACAGCCCTGGCAGTGTGGGGGGAGCAGCAAAGGCAGGGCCAGGAGCAGAGGCAGCAGCAGGGGAGCCCTGGGGGGGCCGGGAAGCTCTTGTGTGGGGCAGGAAAGAGGCGCTGGGCACGAGGCCGGGGCTGTGCTGAGCAGGCCCAGCCCTCACATCCCCCCAGCCAACGCCGGCTGCCCGGGGGGCTTGGGAGGGACCCCCAGCCCGTGTGCCCCACACTGAGCTGGCAGAGAGAGAGCCAAGGGACAGGGATGTGGGCAGGGCCCCGGGTGAGGGACAGGCAGGGCCATTGCAGGGCCACGGTGAGGGCACAGCCTGTGGCAGCAGAGCTGCCCAGGGCCGGGGGCAGCCGGGGGGGTTGGTACCAGCCAGTGCTGGGGCCCAGCAGAGCACGAGGCCTCTTGCAGAGCCCTGGAGCAGCCTCCCACTTGCCAGCCCTGCCCTGGTGGGGTGACACTGTCCCCTCCCTCCAGGACAATCCTCCTGAAATCTTTGTGGTGACCTTTTGTGTACATTCCTGTTTTGTGATCCATCCTGGGGACCCAAGGGATCCTCTGCCATTCCATCCATGCAGCAGGAGTCACCCTCCTGCCCTTGACTTCCTGCAGAGGAACAAGTGCCCTCTCTCTGTTTGGGAGAAGCCAGATGCTGCCCCTGGGCCATCAGAAGTGGTGCTGAAGCCTCTTTCAGCCCAGCCCCGGGTGCAGTTTTCTCATCCCCTCACCGAGTGCCCGCTGCCCCAGCCGGCACTGACCAACCAGGGCGTTTGGCACACTGGGATTGGTGGTTTGGAGAAACAGCCCCAGGCTGGCAGGGGGCCAGAGAACCTCGAGGAACAGCCCTGGCGAGGTGCCTGCACTGGCAGGGGGCCAGGGGATCGCTGCTCCACGGAACCGGCTGGAGCTCTGGGTGAACCTGAGCTGAAGGGCCTGTGAGCTGTGGATGAGTCCAGGATGGAGCAGAGACCCCCCTGCAGCCCAGGAGGAGCCCACACCAGACCAGGGGATGCCCAAAGGAGGCCGAGAGCCCATGGGAAGCCCCTGCAGAGCTGTGGGAGCAAAGCCCTGGTTTCCAGGGCTGCCCCCCCGCCCCAGTTTGTTGGGTTTAAGTGCAAACTGCAGCAGGGCCGTCCCTTGGCAGCAGCCGGTGCCATGACACAGGCTGGGAGATGTGCCAGCCCAGGAGGGACTGAGGGCTGGGGGTTCGTAGGGACCATCCAGCGCCCCTCGCTGCCCACGAGGGCTGGAACGGCCCGAGGGAGCGGGGGCTGCGGGGGCCGCTCGCACTCCCGGGCAGGGAAAGGCCCGAGGGACCGCCCGGGGGAACCGGGGCCCCGCCCGGCCCCTGCGCCTTCCCCGCCCGGCGCTGCCGCGGCTGGAGCGCGGCGGAATTCCCGGCGGAATTCCCGGCACAAAGAGGCGGCGAAGGCGGAGCCGCACGGACACGGGGGCTGCCTTCTGCTCCCAGCGCCTCTTGGAGCCGAGCAGTTGCTGGAACTGGACAGGGGTGGGTCAGCAGACTTGTCTGGGCACTGGTGGTGCTGGGAGCCCCCCCGGCTGCGGGCGAGGAGCTCTCGGATGAGCAGGGGATGGGAAGGGGGAGGTTGGTGAGAAAAGGGGGTCAGAGGGGACAGAAGGGGTGATGGGACCCTAAGCTGAGTGAGAGAGGAGTGGGACCCCCAAGAGTGGAGGGGGAGGGGCACTGAGGTTTGGGCGATGATGGGAAATGGGTGGGAGAGGTCAGAAGAGTGGGGAAAGGGGAGGGTGGGACCCCCAAACTGAGCATGAGGGGGCTTTGGAGTGGGGGGATGATGTGAGAGAGGGAGGAAAAAAGTGGGGGTTGGGACCCCAGAAGTGATCCTGGGCAGGCTGGGAGTTGAGGGGACCATGGAAAAGTGGAAGGAATAGGGAGAAGGGTGGAAAAGGGGAGGTGGTCTGGACAGTCTGACAGTCCCATGGGAGTCTTCGGGCACAGGGGGGTTGGCAAAGGGGGGTGGCCCCCTGAGCTCCCAACTTCCTCTGGGGTACTGGGGCTGCTGGATCCAATGTTCTCAGGGCACAGACATTTCTTTGGGCCAAAGAGCCCTAAAACACTTGGCACAGACCACACTTTACCACCAGCTGTTCTCCAACTACTCTGCTGGTTCAGAGCAGCACAGTAGGACAGTGGGGACCCCTGGGATCCCCGGGACAACAAAGTGGAAACCCTGGAGAGGGGGAATGTCTGGGAACGTGGCACCCTGAAGGCGAAAGTCAGAGGAGAAGGGACCCTTGGGACCCCCAACACTCCCAGCATCCCTAAATGGGACCCCCAGCATTGCAGACAGGGGAGACCCTCTGAACCCCAGAGGGGAGAGACCAGAGAGGGAACTTCTGGGAGAGATGTTTTGGGCTAATTTTTGTATTTTGGAGTATTTTTTAGCTCAATCTCAACTTTTTGCACTTTGAGTGGGCTGGGGTCTTCTTGCTCTTTCTGAGGGGATTTTGCCTGACTCTCAGTAGTTTCAGTTTTTCTGGGCTGAATCTCAGTGTTTTGGAGGTTTTTATGGTCACAGGATGCCCTTTGAGTTCTAGAGATGGACTGGGGCAGGAGGAACCCCCAAGCCAACGTGCTCAGCCCTTGTTTTCCCCCCCATCAGGATTTCTCCTTCCCAAAGCTTGGCCAGATGAAGGAGGCTGCGAGGAAGAGGAAGATGCCTTGTTCCCCCCAGGCAGGTGAGGAGGAAGTCAGTGTCCCTTTGGGCGGGTGTTGTGCTGGCTCTGTCAGCCGAGCATGGCCCCGGCTGCAGGACAACCCCGCTGGCGCCGCCGTCCTGCCGGGGCCGGAGTTGGGGGGATGTCCTTGGCCTTCCCTGTGGGCCGGAGGCAAATCCCCTGCCTGTCCTTCTTGCTTCCTGCCCCAGGCCCCGAGGTGAGGACGGAGAGCCCGGAGGACAAATCCCCCCGTGAGACCCTGGTGGGAGAGGCCGTTTTGAAGGGCTCCCCGGCGCAGGAAGGCAGCGGGGAGGAAAAGGGCCGGAGATCCCCCCGCAGGAGGGGCTCCAAAGCCAGCCCAGGGTGCTCTGAGGAGGAAAGAGCCAGCGTGTGCCGGGAAGGCGGCCGGAGCTTGAGGGGGAGCTCTGAGCTGGTGGTCCCTGAGCAGCCTCCCAGCAGGGAGAAGCCCTTCAGGTGCTTGGAATGTGGGAAGAGCTTCAGGATGAGCACCAACCTCCTCGAGCACCAGCTCATCCACACCGGGGAACATCCCTACACATGTAGAGAATGTGGGAAGAGCTTCAGGCAGAGCTCCCACCTGATCCGACATCAGCGCATCCACACTGGGGAGTGGCCCTACATGTGTGGGGAATGTGGGAAGAGCTTCAGGCAGAGCTCCAACCTGATCCGACACCAGATGATCCACACTGGGGAGCTGCCCTACACATGTGGGGAATGTGGGAAGAGCTTCAACTGCAACCCCACCCTGATCCGACACAAGCGCATCCACACTGGGGAGCGGCCCTACACGTGTGGGGAGTGTGGGAAGAGCTTCAACTGCAGCTCCCACCTACGCAAGCACTGTCGTATCCACCAGCGCATCCACACCCGAGAGCAGCCCTGCACGTGTGGGGAGTGTGGGAAGAGCTTTAGGACGAGCTCCAGCCTCCTCGTCCACCAACGCATCCACACTGGGGAACGCCCATACAAGTGCTTGGAATGTGGGAAGGGGTTTAGGACCAGCTCACATCTCCTCCTGCACCAGCGGACGCACACGGATGAGATGCCCTTCCGCTGCACCGACTGTGGGAAGGGCTTCAGGCAGAACTCCCACCTCGTCATCCACCGGCGCATCCACACCGGGGAACGACCCTACAAGTGCTTGGAATGTGGGAAGAGGTTTCGGATCAGCTCACATCTCGTCCTGCACCAGCGGACACACACGGATGAGAGGCCCTTCCGCTGCACTGACTGCGGGAAGAGCTTCAGCCAGAGCTCCTCCCTCGTCACCCACCGGCGCATCCACACCGGGGAGAGGCCCTACAAGTGTGGGGAGTGTGGGAAGAGCTTTGCCCAGAGCTCTACCTTGACCAAACATCAACAGACCCACTGGTAAGAGAAGCGCCTTGAGTGCCCCGACTGCAGGAAGAGCTTCGACTGCTGCTGCTGCTGCAACTCCATCAGCCATTGAAGGACCCACGTTGGGTGATCCACAGGGACCCACGTTGGGCACAGACCTGGTGACCCACGTTCCAGGTGATCCATGCTGGGCACACACCTGGTGACCCGTGTCCAGCCCCTGTCCCGACCCCTCTGACAGTGAGGGTGACCCAGGGTCTTGTTAACTGATCCCTTGGGCAAGATTAGAGTTAGTTTATCTATCTATCTATCTATCTATATGTAGGGTTCAATTTAGATCAATTTTGTTTCCCTGTAGAGTAGGTTTGGGGCAGTTTTGGCTCCTGTCTATAGTGATCTAAAACTATAAAAATAACACTTCCTCTCTCTGGCTCCAAGCCCAGCCTGTCCCTTCCAGATGTGGGTGTTTCCCCCCCTTCCCCGGGTGGTTCCTTTGCCCCTGGGCAGCAAAGCCCCCGCTGCTTCTGCAACTGGAGAGTGTTGGAGCCATGGACCATTAACATTCCAGTCTCTCCCAGCTCTGCACCCCAAAAGTCGAGTGGGATCAATGTGTCCCCTCAAAGTGACTCAATCCCGTAGCAGTTCATATTCCAGGCAGAATGCCAAAGGGCATCCTGGGACTCAAAGTCCTTCTGTCTCTGTCGCACGTGCGCAGTGAAGTGCTCGGATGGGAGTGCTTGAGGAGGTCCCATGTCACCGTTTGAAGTGTCTGTATAAGCTTGTGTTGATCTTAATAAAGCTCATTGGGTTACTGCACCCCCGTGTCGACTGGGTTCGTGCAAGACAAATGCTCTAAATGGCCGCCCCAATCGGGACATTCAACAGGCGTCGGTAACCAGAGGCCACAGGCCTTGGGACATCTTGCCATGACATCCGTCCTGATGGAATTCCAAGGAAAAAGGAAGAGCTCTTCGACAAATCGTGCGCATCAGTCACCTCTGCAGAAACAGGACAAAAAGGGAAAGAGGACAAAAAAGGACAAAAGAAGAAAAATCCGGCTTCAGCAAACAAGAGGTGACCTATTAGGATGGGAGGGATGTATTCCCACCCACGAGGGGAGGTGTTCCCCAGAAACGAAAGCAAAAGCTGAAGCTATTTGCCAATTCCTAAAAACGCTGGACAAAGACGTAACAGAAAATAAACCATTGGCGCTCTTAAATTGGATCATCACAAATGAACCGGCACTTCCATTGATGCCTTACGGCCCTTTTAGTTTCTTTTTTTTTTTCTAATTTTATAAGCTTTATAAGTAATTATAAGTAGTAGAAGTAGCTTTTAGAAGTAGCTATATTATATCCCTCACCCTTTGGCACAATAGTTTACACATTCCCTACCCCATCACCCCATTTTATGTTCCCCATATCAATCCCTGAATTCCAGTAGAAAATGTTTAGTCTTTTGTCAAGGCAAGGCCTATGCTGTTTAGAGAACACTCATATCTTAGCCTGAACCACAGAACACGGTCAGAAACTAGGTGACCATGTACCCTTTGTGCTTTGAAGAAGATGAAGATGATGAAGAAAAGCCCCCAGACCCAGTTCCCAGGGGGTGGGCCAGGGCAAAAGTTACGGGATGGACAAAACTTGGATTGGTCGGGCAGTATTATAAATTGTAACACCTGAACACGGCCTGCGCGCGTGTCCTGTGATCTTTATGCCTGGGCACAAATTAAACCCTTTTCTTATCTCATCCTCAATTAACTGCTCCGGAGTTGTTTTCCTCAGCACCCTTAGGCATCAGCTGGTGGCCCATATGGGGAAATCAGAGACCTGAGGCTACTCCAGATTGGAAACTTTCATCCTGCAGGAATTCTTCATCAGCCGGCGTTTTTTAGAATTCCCGCAGTGATCTAGGGGAGCCCCAGCTCCACAGAACCAAGCATGGAGCACAGAGGTGAGTTAAGAAAAGGGTGAATAAGGAAAAAGTTTTTTTTTTTTGTTAACAGCTGCAGAAGAGTTTTTATGTTTCCCAGGAGACAGGGAACACGGTGGTACTGGAAAGGCTTGGACTTGGGCCCGGAAGTCGTGAGAGTCAATTTCCGGAGGCAAAAAGGGTTTCACCGAGTGCAGGTCAGAGTGGATTTGTGTCAGCCTAGGGCTGGGTTTGGTTTTGGTCGGAGGGGGACGCCCTTCCAGAGTGCTCTGTTGCTACAAGGAGCTGGGGGGGCTCTGTAGTTAAGTGGTTAAAGTAACAACTTTGTAACCCTAGACCTGCAGGTTTAAGTCTCGCAGTGAAAAGTTTTTCTGTGTCTATTAAACAGTATGGGCAGTACACAATCCAAGGGGGTACGGAGGACTCCCCTTTAGTCCTAATTTTACACCCCTGGGACAATCTGAAACACCTTTAAAGAAGCAAGAACTGTGTTGGTTATCTATGAATGTGTGGCCTTTATACGGGAACCAAAGGGGGTAGCGTGGCCAAAACTTGGAACGTTCGAATTAGATACTGTAATGCAACTTATTATGATGCTACATAGAGAGGAAAAATGGGAAGAAATCCGGTGTGCAGAATTGTTTCTATTTCTTTTAACGCGGCCTGAGTGGAAAAAGCAGTACAAGAGAGCCCCGATGGGGAAAAGGAAGCCTGAGAAAGTGGCGGGAGCGAGTCCCGCTGGCGTAGACGATGGAACAGAGGCTGTCGGTTTGGCCGGAGCGGGCACAGCGGCACAGATAAGATCTATAAGGTCGGCTTTTGTTGGAACTGCTTTCGGCGCGGCAGAGCCGGGCGGGGGTAATACAGACGCTGCAGGGCTGGCGAGCTCGGAAGTAATGTCTGGTCTGATCGCAACAGGGATAACAGCAGGAGCGACTCCTGGCCCCACAGGGGCAATGGAAGCGAGACCCTCCCCGCCTGTTCCAGTGAGTGCGGGGAGAGCAGCCCGTTCCCTTGCAGCTGCACGTGGCTTTGCCGGAGCAGATGGGGTTGTCACGGTAACAGCAGAGGTGAGCACAGGCACAGCAGAGGAAGTGAGAGCTGAAGTTGTGAGTTCTACCAGTGACGTGACAAGAACTGTGAGGTCTAAAAAGTCAGCTTTTACTGGGGTTGCTTTCGGCGTGGCGACACCAGAAAAAGTTACTGTAGATGCGGCATCTGTTGTAGAGGGAAGGGAGACTTTAGAAATTGCGGCGAGAGATGCGCCAAGACCAGCCGGTGTAGTGACGGTGACAGGCATCGGGGTCGCTGGCTCTGACGGTGGCAGTGAAGGTGCCAGCCCCGGGGTGTTTGTGGAACCGAGCAACCCAGCACCGCAGACAAGCGCTGGAGCCGTTGATTGTCAGTGGCGATAGCGGTGTGAGAGCTGTAAAAACGGGGCTGTGTGCCTCGATTGCAGGGGGGACCCCAGAGTTGAGTGCTGCGAACACAGCAGACTGTGCCACTGCAGTAGCAAATGCAAAGGCAATAAACTGGTCTAAGATGTATGAAGTTAGACAGGATACGAATGAGTCACCCACAGATTTTTCTGAATAAGCTGAAAGATGTCATAAGAAAATACATTGATATTGATATAGAGTCAGACCTGGGGAAAAAACACCTAGTGTATTTGTTTGTAGGTGTCCTAGTTAGGACAACTGAGACCAGTTCATCAGGGTATGGGTGTAACCCAAAACTGTGTATTCTATAGCCTTCCATGCCATTTCCCAGAAACTGTTATCAATGAACCATTTACACCATCTGCTCATAGAGCCTGACTCTCAGGCTATAAACTAGGTGTTAAGAGGCCTGTGAGATAGGAGGATGCTCCTGTCCTCACACCCTTTGTGGAACTCCCCGCCCTGAGGGAAGTGCTGAGCATTCCTGCCTGAACTGCAGGATATATAATCTTGGAGTCTTGGAACATTTTTAACCACTCTGTGGGATCCAGAGAAGGACTGCGGCTCATCGCTCTCAAACACACTTGGATCACCACCCTATACTGGACTCCAATCACCACTTTGACCAGACTGCAACAGCTCTCCCCCCAGCATCTCACTGCAATCACCACTTTTGACTAGACTGCAACAGCTCTCCCACCAGCAGGTTCTTCCCCTCTCCCTCTACTTTGGACTCAAGCGGGGCCCAAGGAACACCACGTTGTTCATGCCCCAGGGTACTGGGTTATACATTTGGGTTTTGTGGGTTAAGACCAATTGTTTGTTTGATTGATTGTACTTACTGTATTATTTTAGTAAATTGTTATTCTGACTTATAATCTCTCCTTTGAGTTGAGTTCATTTCCCCTGCTGGTTAACTCTTAAACCAGCACAGTATGGTACAATGGAACTTCATGGCACGAGCGAATTGGAAGGGCCATTGTGCTTTTTAGCAAGTCAGCCTGATGTCCCCTATTATCAGAGCTGAGTTCTTCCTTGGTTCTGCTACATATTGCAAGATAGATACATCTCCCCTTGAAACACAATGGTAGAGGTCATCCATAGGGGTGAGGAAGATGATGATGGGAGGAAGATGATGTGGGCAGGGGTCGCTGGCCCCTTGCCCTACAGCAGGGCATGCACAGACTGTTGCCATGAGGTGATGATCAGGGGGGGTTTGGCTGCCACTCAGGCATCACCTTATACTGTGCCCTGGCCCTACGTGGTGTAATGTGGAGCTGATAAAATGGGGTGTCAGAGCTGCTGAGCTGAGCGATCCTCATCCTACCACCGAGCCTGTGTTGCTCCGCGGGGACGCCCGCTAAGCACGGGCACCGACCAGCTGCTGCAGATCCTGACAGCCCTGGCCTGTCTGTGTGGGTAAGCACAGGTTATTGAGAGGAAGCAACTGAGAGAACAAACCTTTTAATATCCTTTTAGTGTTCCTTTAATTCCCCTTCTATGTTTATAGTATTTTTCCTTTAGTTTCCCTCTTTACTAACCAATATCGTGTTATCCATAATATTGTGTTAAGATCCTTTTTTGGTATCCCTTTTCACTAGTTAATACTGTATTAAATGCTGTTTGTAGTATTTGTTTTAATGCCACCCCATAAGGTGGTTATTTTGTATCCTTTTTTAGTTTTTAATTCCTCTTGCTAAGTTTATTGCTATTATTTTTATTCTCACTGTAATAAAAGATATTTTGTGTGTTTGAATATTTCTGGCACTTGTCTTTATCCCGGACATGTGTCCAAACGAACTGCTACACCTGCTTGCCCCGCTGTGTTAGGGAGGGTTCGAGACCTGCTGAAGCTTGAAAACCACGGCGCCGTTGGAGCTCAGTAAAACATATTTATTACAAAAAGTGGCTGACATAAACGGGCACCCGGGAGAAGGAGGAAACCAAAGAGGAAAGTATGATACCCTGCTCACCTAGGTGTCATCTACGAGATGATCTTTACCCACTCGAGAGACTATGAAACCTGTGCAGCAGCAGCATTTTCCAGAGGATTAGCAGGCTCCCAGGATAGCAGGCGTCCCCACTAAAGGCAGCTTGATCCTTCGTGAAGAGCAAGCCAAGCCCAACAGAAAACCTGTCTGCTTTTCTACGGTCAGTTGAGCACCTCTGCCCGGGGAGGTGTGGCCAGCACTGCCCCACCAGAGGTTCTCAGTCCCACCCCCTTGGTTGTGTAAGTTCACCCCTTCAGCACACGTGTGAGAACTTTGGAAATCCTCTAACGCACGCGCAGGATGCTTTGGGGGTCTTTCCTAATCGAGTCGGGGGTCGAGCCTTCCTCCCCTCCTCTTCGATTTCTCCTTCAAATGCCCTTGGCAGACAACGAACCAATAGTAGAACACCAATTAAAATCGTTTATACAGAAGTTCCCCCTCCGAGGACGAATTCACTGATTTATCAGTGAACTTGGCAGGGAGAATATGAACTACTGCAGGTGGCTGGGGCCAAACACAGACCCAAAAATATCAGCGTTCCTGGTACACCTGATGCCAATTTGTGCCCCAAAGAAGGCGTGGAGAAGCTGCTCAGAGGCAGAGTTTTCAGTCTATAAGCAGGAGGTGTTTATTTTCACGGCCGGGGAGCAGCCAGGTCGCCCTGGACAAACTGCTCCAATCGAGAAACTTACAATTGAGCTTTTTATACACTTTTTGCCAAGCAATTACATCCCATATTATGAATATTCATTACATTGCAACATCTACTTTTAATATTCATAACAGGCGGAGTTGAGGCGGAGTTAGAGGTGTGGTCTTTAATTTGGGGAGAACTTCGGTGGTCGTTCCTGTCTTACTTCATCATGAACTCAGTGTCCTTTCATCATCATCTTCATAAACTTTTGAACCTTCCCTAATTTGGGTAGTTTCCTTGTGCATTTGGCAGGGATTTTCAGTATCTGGCAAGAGTACCTGATTTCTTGGCTTGTCCCTTTTCTTATCTCCCTTTGTTTTTCTTCCATATGTCCTTTTTTGTGTGTGCTAGCATTTTTAGTTCTTTCTGTTCATGCTCATGTTCTCTCATGTCAGAGTGTCCTGACATAAATTCTAGTGAATTTATTGGCTCCACTATTTCTTAATACTAAGTTCTCTGTGCCCTGCTTAAAGCCTGCATCTCGTGTTTAACTCTCTCTAATCCTCACATTGCTCTACTAAATTCGCTTGCCAGGTTTTACCTGGCTTCACACCCGCGTGGGTCTCCCCGGACACGTGGCGCGGAAACGGGGGCGCGGGAGGTCTCTCACAGCAGGGAGAGGAAAGGGGATGGGAGGGTCGGCGCGGTAACGCCGCGTGGCGGGGGGTGCGTGGCTCCTTGCTCTGAGGAGGAGTCCACAGATCCCACTCTGAGGAACTCTGAGTTAAAGGTGGCAGAGACAGAGACCGGGTGTTACGGGATTAGCCAAGGGAGAGGAGGTACCAGGCTCCTGCCTGCATTCGGTACGTTCTGTTCTAATGAAAGGTAACAAAGAGGTCAGCTTAGCAGTCATAAATTAGATAGGATGGGCATTTGGGGGGGATGAAAAGCTGAGTTAAGGGGGTTTTAGCAAGACCTCAGCACACAGGAAAAGTTGAAGAGTTCACTGACAATGAGGAACGGAGAAACGACCTTCATGAGGCTGAAGAAGCAGGAACGACCCCCAGGAATCTCCCCAAAAGGATGACTCCGCCTCAAGCTCCGCCTGAACCCCGCCTAATATGAATATTAGATGTAATTGTAATGAATGTTCACGTGAAATATTGCAGTCCCTCACCAAGACTGTATGAATTGCCTGCCTTTTTACTGAAAACTTTAGAGCCATTTTGTCCAGGGCGAACTGGGAGCTCTCCAGCGTTGCACAAAATAAACACCTTTGCTGCTTAAAGACCGAATTTTGTCTCTGAGCAGTTACTTCCTGCCGGTTTTGGCACCACCGCCGCGACTGCCGGCGTGACTATGTTTGCCACGGCGCAGCCTCTTCCACTTGCCATGACCGCTGGCCCGGCTTCGTTCACTGCCACTGCCACGCCACCAGCCAGTGGATTTGCCACGGGGTGGTGTGGGGGATGTGGGAAGAGCTTCAGTGACAGCCCCCCAAATAACTGGTCATCATCATCATCATGGCTGGGCTTCGTGAACGAAGATTTGGGAAGGGCTCTGCCCACGTTTGTTACAAACGCGCTGGTGGCTAAAAAGGCCAATACGAGACAGGCACGTCCGGTTGCAGAAGGCACAGCAGAGAGACTCTTTAGATGGTGTATTCTGTAAGACACGGTTCTTTCTGCGTTGTCTTTTCTCCTCAAGGGCGATCCTGCGTCCTTTTTCAAAAGCAACAACAGCGTTATAGATGGTGTGTCTCCAGGCCTCCTGATTGGAGGCCAGAGTAGACCAGTTATGGTGATCAATATGGCCGAGGCTGAGATGTTGTTTCAGGGAGTCCTTGTATCTCCTCTTTGGGGCTCCTCTCTTGCGGCAGCCAGTGGCAAGTTCACCATAGAGCAGGATCTTAGGGAGGGGGTGGTTGGTCCTTCATCCTGGAGACGTGCCCTGCCCAGCCCAGCTGTGTTCTCATCAACATGGCCTCGATACTTGTGACAGCTGCTTGTTCTAGAACAGACAAGTCACAAAATCTGACCAGTGGATGTTTGAGATTGTGCAGAGACAGCGTTGATGGAAGCGTTCTAAGAGTCGCAGGTGGTGGCGGTGGATGACCCATGATTCAGACCCATATAAAAGAGTGGACAGCACAGTGGCTCTGTAAACACTGATCTTGGTACTTTTCTTCAAACTCTTTGCCAAACTCTTTTATAAAGCCTTCCGAAGGCACCTTATGCCTTTGCTAACCTGTTGTCTATCTCTCCATCAATCTCACCATCCGAGGAGATGAGGCCACGTCGGTACCCTCAAATATCCACCGTTACTGTAAAGCTAGCCAATAAATACGAAAAAAACCCCAAATTAAATACTCCCCTGAACAAGACAGCAGAACTAACCCCCCACGCCTCCCAAACAGAACGGCGATAACGGCGGGTCGGAGCAGCAGGCCCTGGCCTAGACGAGCAAAGACCGTCTGCAGAGAGAGACCTGTTGCCTTCGGCCACTGGAAGAGAGAAGAGAGCGAAGGCCTCTTATCTGCCGACGCCTAAAATCTGTCTCATGCAGTTTTACACTTTTTTGGCTGTCTTTTAGTTGTTAAGAAGGACAATCTGACTGCAGTATAAGTTTGAGGCTTTATTCTTCGTCCTCGTCGTCCCCAGATAAATGGCAGAAAAGGCATCCAATGTTTACGTTAACATACTTTTATCACACTTAGCCAATGATTTCTAAAGAAGGCACACAGGGATCTACTTTTTATACTGTTACACCCATTTTTTAAGTTTATACACTTCTTTCAAACCTTTTAATAACACACTACTGTTGTTAAATATATACCGGTATATATTCTATAAATGGTGTTAGCTTAAAACAATTTTTTCCGTCTTATTTTTGTCTTTAATTTCAGGTACGTCCACTTCCACCCCCGCCGGTTGTAAAGCAGAGCAAAGCTAATGTAGGATAGCAAAACGAGAATTAGAGAGTTAATTTAGGATGCGTGCTCTGAACAAAAGCATGGAGAACTAAGTCTCAGGAACAACGGAGATAATAACTCATTAAAGAATGCTAAACACATTGACACAAAGAACATGGAGTGCACAGGAAAGCAGAGAGAACAAAAATGCTGACATGCACATAAAATAGACGTGTGGAGGGGAAACAGATGGAGATAAGGGAAAGGAGAAGAGCCAAGGACGAGGCACTCTTGCCAAGTATCAGAAACTCCTGCCAGACACGTGTGAGAGTCAGCCAAATTAAAGGGAGTTCAGAAGTTCACCTGAGTAAGAGGAGTAGATTCAGGGCCATTGAGGCCGAAGTAACAGGATGTACCCCGGAAAACCTCCCCAAAATGAAGACCACGCCCCTGACTCCACCTCAACTCCGCCTGTTACGAATGTTATAACTATACATTGCAATATTATGAATATTCATGAAAAGCAATGTAATCCTTTAGCAAAAATTGTATGAGTACTCCAGCTGTTCGCTGCTTGCTTTGAATAAATGCCTCCTGCTTATAGGCTAAGAACTCTGTCTCTGAGCAGTTTCTCTGTGCCTTTTGGGGCAAAATTTCGGCATCGGTTGCAAACACGTGGCCACAGGGGCGGAGGTGAAGCCTTCGCTTCGCTGCCGCCACGTTCTGGCATTCCTCCGGATGGGGTGGGGGATGAGTGTGATGAGCAAACAGACACCTGGAGCCGGGTGTAGTTGGCTTCCCACCAAACCCCACGGACCATAGAAGAAAAGCTCCGAGAGGAGAGAGAAGAAAAAAAAAACGGAATAGCTGAATCTATATAAAATATATGTATTTTATATATATTGCAGATATACAATTAAGGTATTTTATACGTATGAAGACAGGAACCCCAAATCGCTCCCAAAAGGGAAAGAGGGGAAGGGAAAAAGGGAGAAAAACAAAACAGGTCCGCACAATCGAGAACCCCAGTAACCAGCAAAATAAAGAACTGGCAAAATCTCAGCGCTTCCCTTGAGAAGAGCAGGACGGCCGGACCCGGCCCAGCGCTGTCCCCTCGCTGCAGCCTCAGCTCCAGGTCAGCAAGACTGAGACAGGGACCCGCCGTTCCCAAACCTCGCCGGGAGAAGAGAGGGCGAGGTCCCTCCGGCCGGTTTTATTTATACCTCGGGTTATGTGAAGGAACAGCACGGTTGTGGCAGTTTGAGCCACGTTAGAAATCTAAAATCCAACTTCCAGGCTTCCCCCCCACCCCTTCCCAACAATTCATCCTAACATCGGAGAGAAACTTTCAGACCAGAGGCTTCTGTGGGGGAAGGGGGAAGTGTATACATTTATTTACACTAATAAATACCATACAAACTAAAGGCAGCTTAGTTTCCGGCGCTGTGATATATGATTTTTGAGCAGAAGTGAACAACATGAGTGGTGGTTGGCTCTCCAGGGAACACTGCCTTGGCACCCAGTCACCTCTGAGCCCCCCAGCCTCTCAAGGGGGGCCAATTTCAGACCATGACACACGGAATACTTCCTTGGTCACTTCCCTCCTTCCTTCTGAAACAGGAGGCCAGGCCCAAAAGAGTTAACTGAGAAATTTGGGCCTGCTAACCAGCTCCCAACATCCCAAACCATCTGTGCTCGTTCTGTTCTACTTGCTGGACCAAAACTTCGTGGAATGGTAAAGGAAACATATAATAGGCCTGGAGGTAATAAATTAAGATGCTGTGGGATAAGGTAGACATTTGAATAGAAGAAATAGGCCTGGAGCCAGGGCTTTTTCCAAGCTTCAGTGAGCGGGTCAAGAACAATGGAAGAGAAGGAAGGTCAAGCTGATGAAGATGAGTTGAAGCCCCCAGACCCATGGAGGAAGGACAGAACTACCCCTGAGATTGAGGGCCAAGAGAAGCACCGCCCCAAGCCCTGCTTGAGCTCCACCTATACTCCACCTGTTATTAATATGCAGAGATAGATGTAATCACTTGAATATGCCTTTAATCATATACAAAAATTGTATAAAAACTGCTGATTCTGTGTGAAGCCTTTGAGCAGGTTTGTCCAGCAGTAACTGGCTTGCTCCCAGCGCTGTCAATAAATACCTTTGCTGCCCAAAGATCAAAAGGACTCTGGGCAGTTCATTATACCCGATTTTTCGGATTCACTTCGGTTACAAGCTGGTCTCCAGGAAGGCCCAGACTGAAACCATCACAACAGCGAGTCTCTAGAGGATGCAGAAGGGGAATCCGTTACGTGGTCGTGTGGTGGTGCTTCCACGGGCACCAGGTGGGACAGGTACCGGGAAGAAACATCACACGTGGGCGACTGGAAAGCAGCGAACGCCTGCCCTGTGATTTATCGGCCCCGGCAAGGCCCTCAGCACCAAACCTTGTCGTGTGAGGTGATTGAGGAGCTGAGGCAGACAGTTCAGCAGAGTGGCGTTTCCTCGCCTCACACGAGCAGCACGTGTGTGTTCACAGCCCACGGCTGGAAGGCGCTGCCGAAAACGGTGTTGGCAACCACCCAGCTCATGGCTCGCGGGCTTTGGAGAGAGCTGTGAGGCTTATGAGAACAAACCAACCAATCCACAAGTGGGGATGACCTACGCCCGCTTTGCAGGGGAGGGGGCACGTTCAACACCCGAGTCCCAAGCAGCGATGCCCAAAAAGTCGCAGTGGAACTGCTCAGAGGCAGAATTTGGTCTTTAAGCAGCAGGGTTTTTATTTAGGCAGCGTTGGAGAGCAAGGTGGTTCGCACCACACAAAACGTGCTCCGAGTTACACTATTTATACAATTTTTGCGAGAGATTACATCATTTTTACATGCATATTCACATTATTGCAACATCTAGTTATAATATTCATAGCAGGCGGAGTCAGGGCGGAGCCAGGGGCGGGGTCACCATTTTGGGGGAGAATCTCGGTGGCACTTCCTGTTACTTCAGCCTCAGGGGTCGTCTTTTTGCTCTTCTCCCTCCCTTTTGAACTTTCCTTAATTCTGCTGACTCCAACACGTATTTGGCAGGAGTTTCTGGACTCTGGCCCTTCCCCTCCTCTCTCTGTGTTCCTTCCTTATGTCTGTTTATGTGTGTGTGTTAGCATTTTTGGTGCTCTTTATTTCCCCGTGCTCTCACTTTGTGTTCTTTCGTGCCAGTGTGTCAGCATTCTTTGGTAAAGTGTTATCTTCTGTTAGAATCTTGATTCTTTATTTCTTTGCTCAGAGCACGCATTCTGAGTTAACTCTTCAGGCCTTGCTCTGTTTCAGAGCTGAAATGGTCCGGGCTTGTGAAGCAGGTAGAGAGAGAGAGCTAAAATCAGAATATAAGTCAGAATATAGGAATATAAGTAGAATATAGGAATATAAGTATAAACAAGAGCACGAAGAACTTTGCCAATACTTAGCTAGGATGTGCTGCCAGAACCTAGAGATAAAGTGGTACTGTACACTGGAAGAATGCACACACACCTAACTTAAGCAAGATAAGGGGGCAAAGTGGGGCTTGAGTCCAAGAATCTTGCAGAATTCACCGTGAAGTCTGCCAAAATCAAGGAAGTTCAAAAGCTCATGAAGATGGTGGAGCCTGGGCCAGGGGCGAGGAGATGAAGAAACAGGAACGACCCTCCTGGATTCTCCCCAAATCGAAGACCACGCCCTAGGCTCCGCCCAGACTCCGCCTATCATGAATATCACAATCAGATGTTGCAATTATATGAATATGTATGAACACGTTGCAGTCGCCTGTAAGAAATGGTATAAAAACCTGTAAATCCACTGGAGAGCCAGAGCAGTTTGTCCAGAGCTCTGGGCAGAGGAATAAAGAACTAAAACTCAAGGACTAACGGAGATAATAATTCACCAAAGAATGCTGAGACCGACACAAAGAGAACATAAAGTGAGTACAAACAGAAAGCACCAAAAATGCACATAAATACACATAAATGGACATATGGAGGGAAAACAGGGAGATAAGGGGAGAGAGAAAGGGCCAGGGTCCAGAAACTCTTGCCAAATGTCAGAAACTCCTGCCAAACACACGTTGGAGTCAGCCAAATTTAGGAAAGTTCAAAAGTTACCGAGGAAGAGGAGCAAAATTACGACTGCCTGAGGCCGAAGTAACAGGACGTACCCCCGAAACTCTCCCCAAAATGATGACCACGCCCCTGGCTCCGCCTGCTATGAATATTATAACTAGATGTTGCAATAATATGAATATACATGAGAAAATGATGTAATCCCTCCCAAAAATTGTATAAATAGTCCAGCTGTTCGCTGGCTGCTTCGGAGCTCTTTGTCCGGCGCGAGCTGGGAGTTCCCCAGCGTTGCCTTGAATAAAAACCTCGCTGCTTAAAGACTAAAAACTTCGTCTCTGAGCAGCTCCTTGCGCCTTTTGGGGCACAAAATTGGCACAAGAAGTACTGAACTAACGAACGTCGGTCCCGGGGCGGCGACTGGGGGGAGGCTCCAGAGAGCCAATAACACCTCCCACGGTGGCTTTGATACCCACTGGGGTCTGGGGGGCCCTGGGGGCGGGAGTGCAGGCCCTGCTGATGCCAAAACCACCATAAAATGACTGCTCAGAGACAGTTTTTAAGCAGCAGAGGTGTTTATTTCCAGCAACGTTGGAGAACGAACCAGCTGGACAAACTAGCTCGGAAGTTCTCAGTGAAAAGTCGGGTAATTTATACAATTTTGGTGAGGGATTACAATATTTGACATGAATATTCATTACAATTATATAATCTAGCTATAATACTCATACCAGGCGGGGTTCAGGTGGAGCTTGAGGCGGAGTCATCCTTTTGGGTGAATTCCTGGGGGTCGTTCCGTTTTCTTCGGCCTCATGGGGGTCGTTTTCTTGTTCTTCATGAACTTTTCAACTCCCCCTGGCTCCGTGCGAAAGTCTTACTAAAAACCCCTTTACTCAGCTCTCCAACCCCCCCGAATGTCCATTTATCTAATTTATGACTCCTAGGCCAACCTTTTGGTTACCTTTTGGTTACCTCTCATTAGGACAGAGCACACCAAGGACAAACAGGCCTCTCGGAGCCTGACGCCTTCTCTCCCTTAATTAATCTCATACCACGTTTTCTGCCTCTGTCATTACAACCTAAATGCAGCAAACTCCTCGAAGTGGGATCCGAACAGCCCCCGTGTCCTGAACTCCTTAAGTGGTGATGACACAGATCACAGCAGGTCCGAACACAAAACTCAGGCACTTTCGTCTCCCAAACCACCGGCCGCGATAAAAGATTTATGATCGGGGCAATGGTCATATGAGAAATAAAAATACGGTTTTTTTATGGGTTGTAAGATCTCCAAGTTCAAAAAAAAAAAACTAGACTTGAGTGTCAGGGTGTTTTTCGGCCAGATAAGGGAAATGCAGGAGTTCTTAAAATGTTTTGGGGCCGTTTTTGTACAAAAGGGGTTCTTCTCTCTCTTTGGGCTGAGAACAAAGGAAGATCCACCACCCTTGACAGGGGACACCCAGCAGGCAATCAGGATAAAAGAAAAGCCCCTTTTCAGAGAAAAGAAACCCTTTTAGGCAAAAATGAATATATATATAAAATATATATTACATATATAATATATATATAATATATATTATATATATTATATATATTATATTACATATATATTATATATATTATAT